>NW_024581136.1:11263793-11287355 GCF_017639235.1 Corvus kubaryi
CCCGCCGCCGGCCCCTTCCTTCCGCCCGGCGGCCCCTTCCGCGCCCCGCGCCGCTGCCCCGCAGCGTCCCCCGGACGGCCCCTCCCGCGCTCCCGGCTCGGGTACCCCCGCGCCGCGCCCGCCGCTTCCCCCAGGCAGCCCCTCCCGCGCTCCGCCCCGCACATCCCTCCCTCCGGTCCGGCAGCCCCTCCGCATCCCCCCTGGCCGCGGCACTCCCGCATCCCTCCGTCCGCGCCCCCCCCCCCCCGGCCCTTACCTCCCCTGGGGCGCAGGGAGGGGCGGCCGGCGGCCCCGAGCTCGGCGGGACGGCCCCGAAACAAAAAGCGAAAGCGGCGGCCGCTGCCTCCCGCTCTGCCGGGCTGCCGCGCTCTGCCCGCGGCTGACGTCAAGGGCCCAAATTCCTGCCTTTCCCTGCAGGCAGATTTGTCCATGTAAGGGCTGGGGCCGGGGCCGGGGCCGGGACGGCCGCACGGCGGGAGGGGGCTGCGCCGCGGCTGGCGGGGGGGGGGCGGGCGGCAGCGGCTCCCGGTACCTGGGCGGGAGGGGAGCGGGGCTGGAGGCGGCCCCGACCCTGTGAGCATCACCTTCCTGCTCTGCATCCCGGAGCCAAGGGAGCCTTAGACACACACAGAAACGCACCCTGTGCCTTGCAGGATCCAATTTTTCACAGGGAAGATTTGTCCAGGGCTACTTATGATTCTTTGGGTGCCTCTCCAAGCAACTTTTAATCTGTTCTTCCCCAGCTGGGGCGAAGAACAAGGTGAGGGGAGGTAAAAGGTGCTGAGAGTTCCAAAGGAGCTGCCTTCTCACATATTCAAAACAAAACTTGTCGAGAATACTAAGGCGAGGGGGAAGGGAAACTATTTTCTGATTGCTTTCTGTTTGATTGTTTTGTGGCTATTTCTAAGGACTGCAATTAAAATAAATTGGGATGTTGAGTGTGATTGTTTTTATAATGGAATGTTACCCTTTAAGTAGCTGTTCGGTGTCTGCATCTGCCCTGAAGAGAACTGGAAGACAGAAGGGTTACATTGTGTTCAGGCTGTGGAGGGGAGCGTTGCCAAGCCTAATTCATTTGGAAAGAGATTTCTGGGTGAGTTTTTAGGCACTTCAAATGTATTTCATTTTTAAAATAAAGGGCTCTGGTGTGTGCTTTCAGAAGATGTTTACATCTTATACAGTCAGTGCTTGACAGCCCCAGGAGGGCAAGGTTGCTCGTTTGGACACAAAGAAAGGACAATAAGTGCCTAAAAGACTTAAGAAGCTGCAGCAGAGAATTGTGATTCAGCTTCTCTCCACCTTCCCTGGCTGCCAAAACCAGTGTACTTCCCAATCGGAGACCCCAAGAGATTTCGCCTCACCCTGGCAGACCCCTCAGAAGGGAAAGTGTGGCATTTCCCAAATTTAGTCCTCAGTGCAAACCCCCCATCTGGGGTTGATTTGATGTCCTGCACTGGCCCCGTGCTAAATTCCCCCCAGGAACAGAGGCCTGCCAGAGCCAGATTCTCTCCTTAGAAGCACTGCAGCTAAATCTGCGTGAGCAGTCACGGCCACAGCGTTAGGACTATGACTAGAAATACCCCAGCCTTGTCCTAGCCACCTACCCGGTGTTTGAACCCTGCTGAGATCCTAAACCAAAGCCGAACGGTGCGTGAGTCACCCGGGCCCCGTTCCATAGGTGTTACCTAGAGAGCCAGCAGTGCTCTGTGAACATGGCCTCTTGTGAAAGACACGGGCACGGCTGATTTCCAGATGGAAGAGACCATAGCAGCAGCTCAAGCTGAGCAGCCAAAGCCTTCCCCTGAGGCCCTGTAAACCCAGGTTCAGTTCCCTGAACCTACACTTCACCTGTCTCCTTCCAGCTGAGTGTTTCAACCACTGGGCTGCGAGGTCATGCTCCTGCATTGCACCCCGAGGACAACTCACAGTGGGATTTTCTTCCACCAGGAGCAGGTGGTCATCACCAGGGGCTCCCTGGCACCCATGTCTGTCAACCTCAGCATAGTGGAGCTCTCAATGGCAGATATACACAGGAACTGTTGCCTGTTTTGGTTTTTTTTTCTTCAAGTTTTCTTGCAGATCTGCAACAGCCCTTGTGTTGTGTCAGCTAGTATCTAGGGGAAGTATATGAACACAAAAAAAACCCCTTTGGCCCACTGATGAGAGACAAGTGTTCTCTATTTAGTATTTCAGAGAAAACCAGTGGTCAAATATTTTCCTTGTCCCATATCCAAAAATTATTGCTTCTTTATCCATCAAGCTTATGAAATTTTCCAGTGCTGTTAACAGAAGATAGAATACTGTGCCCATCCATGGCAGCCTCCTTTAAATGATCCCAAAAGTTTTAAGCTTTGAGCCTCCAGAGTTTGAGATAGCAACTACTGCTACCTCCATTTTGCTGGTAGATGAACTGTGACTAATCCTCTGCAGCACAGCAGCAGAAGTTTGATTTGCAGCCCATTACCCTTGTAACGTGCTGCCCAGAACAGTCACTGCCTTGTCAAACGCAGCATGAATTTTCTGGGTTTTTTTTCAGTTTCCTATCATGACCAATATCACACACTTTGGAAATGAAAGTAGAAAATTCAAGGTGTTGAGCCTGGCTGTGAAAATCTGCTCTTTGCCTGGAAAGAATCAAAAATACTGGCAAACATACAATCATTCCTTTGGTAATATCTACCACACCCTGCACCATAGCAGCAAAATGAATTAAACAGCAAAAGACTGAAATGTCTGACATTGCATAGGCCAGTCAGGAAGCAGGAATACAGGAGTCAGCCTGGGCAAGTATTAATTCAAGGAAATTAAGTTTTTTAGCATTTAAGGTGCATGACTAGGAGATTGGAAACTTGGCTTCTGCTCCTACTTTCCCTGTGTTGTGTGACTTTAGACCAGTCAGTTCACCTTCCCATGTCTGGAGGAGCCCTTAGAAACCTGAAGCACACGGTTTAGAGCAGGGAATGACACACCATTACCTCCTATCAGACCCCATTCTGTGCAAATTTTCCAGAAGTCAGCAAGTGAAATCTCGCTTTTCAGAATTTGCGTCTCTTCAGTGAGATTTCAGATGCAAAAATCGAAAAACAAAAAACTCAGAATGGGAAGAGCCCTTAGGAAGCCACAGGAAATCCATCTCAGGCCATAAAGCAGGAGCAGCACCACCTAAACCATACCGGACAGGGGTCCACCTACCCTGCTCATAAGAATATCTAGAGGATCCATTACAGAGCTTCACAGTTGGATACATTTTCTTTATCTCTAATCCAAGTCACTTTTGCTGCAATTCAGCTCCTAATCAGATGAAGTTGTGGGGAACTGACATATTCCCTCAGTAGCAACAATTCTAGAACAACAGGAAAGTCACCCACCTGGTGAACTAATTTTTCTGTGGGTAAAAGCCAAGGAGGCTGGAAAACACACTAAGCATGTGTTTTTGGGAGAGCTGCCACCTAATTTACAGACAAAGATCAGATGCAATTAGTGTTAGATCAACTGGAGACTCCTCTGCCCCAAACCGCAGCACTTTTCAGCCGCCTCGCCAGGAGGACGCCAGTTTCCACCAAGACATGCAGTGTCACACTTGACCCTTCAGTCTCCAACGGGTATTCCTGGAAACACATGCAAAATCTGAGCTCACAGCAATAGCATTCCTGTGGCACTGGGGAAGGAATGAGGAAACACCAGCATGGATAGCAGGCAGACGGGAGAGAAAAGACTCATCCTGCAAGTCTGATTAATTTCCAAACAGGATGATTGTTCCTGATTGAGAGACGCTGGTGTGCTGCCTGGTGGAAGGAATCTGGGAACAGCAGTGGGCCAAGCTTTGTCATTCCCCACTTTGCAGGTATGTTTGCACCCAGACAGGAATGCAAGATACAGTACTGAGCAGGCTTGAGTGAATCACAGATCTCTGACAGCAATTGAGACTGGGCCAAAACCCCAAGGGAATCTTCACTGATGAGAAATACAATTTCCAACAAACACCCCAATTTTCTGTGAGTGTGTCAGAGATAGCAACCATCATCAAACCCTCCATCTCTGTGCACATTTTGGAGTTGCAAGTGGCTAACAAGATGCTCAGTTTTACCTGGCCATCAGTCCTGTCTATTTCCATATCATTTCACTGTTGGCCATGGTGAGTTTGGGGTAGCTCAGGGAAGTATAGACCTCCCTGCACGTATTTCAGGCCATGCTCCCTGCTCTGCTCCATCTACAGTCTAGGCCATAGCTGCCTGTGCCTCAGGAATGGTAAAGATTTGTAAAACTGCTAAATTCCAGTTGAGCAATGTGCTAGTGTAGCATACTTCATTTTAAGGACATGCTTAAATCCAATTTGAGCCCAGAGAGATTTTAGCTTAGGTTTAAGCGTTCCATTGAACAGGGTAGATTTAAGGATTGAAGTGTTTTGCTAGACTGGATCTTTGATTAATGAGGAAGGAGAATTGCCTAGAAGAAAGAACTGCCTGAAGCATTTTGGCACATCCAAACCATTACTAGCACTCCTCCTTTTCTCTAACGAACTTTGATGAAATTAACACAAAGAATTGGTAAAGAAGTTGATAACTTCATTAACAATCCTCACTTTCTGGGTCTCAGTTTAGTGGGGGGAAAAAAGCAAACTTCTAGTATCTCATCAAAATGATGTGATATAATTAAAGCAGAAGCCACTAGACTTTGTATTTTAGACCATCTGATATCTTGCACAGTATCTCACTGATGGTAAATGTCTCATGTCCAGATTTTAGCATTGAAATCATAAGTGCTTTGCTTTACAGGAAGGGAATCAGTTAAATACTTTATGGAGCCTACACTAAATAAACAAAGTACCTCAGTCTTAAAAGAAACGTTTGTGGTAACAAATATTTTGGGGGACATTTTTGCATGGGCTCTGACCTCCCTGTTGAGAATCAAAGTGAAAATATTGAATCTACTAAGCAGATGTCTTCTCCTAGTGACAGCAAGATGAGCAGAGACAGCTGGTTAGAAGAACAACAACAACAAAAACACATCATCATTCCTGCTTTGGCTCCAAAATATCTTGGACTTGTTGTCATGGAAGAAAGCTATGTATGTAAGAAGCCAAGAAAGAGACAAATATTATTGAATCTGGTAATATTTTAGTGAATGTGCTGGAAATAACTTAAGTAGGAAGAAAAATTGGATGCGCTCCATTGTTATTAAAAGAATGCCTCTTCTTATTTCCACAGGGACCTATAGCCTATAGAGTCATTAACACATTTGCAAAACATATATTTTAAATATGTTGCTTCTCTCATCAATCTTACGGGCTCTTCTGCTAAAGTAAATAGAGTTCCAGCACACAGAAATGTATACAGCCACAAAAATATTATCTCTGCAAGCTAAAAATGCCAACTGTGGATTTTTCCTATAACCTCTTCCATCAGGGAACATGGGTGTATTATGGAGACACCTAGAGAGATCTTAAATATTAGGAAGGGAGAAGATGAGAAAATTAGATTCCCTTGGTGAAACACAGGATAAATAATTCACAATGAAAAAAAAAAAAAAAAGGAAACCAAAATTAAAATATGAAGAGCTATTCTGGATGAAAATCAGTCTGAGCTGCATTGAACAACAGATCCAAGAGGAGTTTTGTGGCAAGACTGCAAAATTAGCCAATGACCCTCTGGCCTCCCTGCTCAAAGGTAGCACACTCTCTCTTGATAGTTTTCATCTGAACAAAACTTGATTTCTGTGCTTGACCCCTGGACATTTCCATTTCCCTTTCTGAGCCTTTGGGCATACTTAAGCAAAGAACAGGATTGATGAGAAGAGTTTAAGAAATCAAAAGCTGTGCAGTTGGTAATTGCAAGGATGAGTAACTTGAGGTGGATATTCCCAGAGGACTAGGTAGCCCAAATCCCATAGTGCCATCAGACAGTGCCCTATGCAACAGCAAAGCTCTGGATTTGCTGGCTCAGGAGGTGTCCTCCGTGGAGTGCTTCAAAACACCTATCTGCCTCCTACAAAGGTCCTAAATTATTTAAAGCCTTGAAAAAGCAAGAGGTCAATTTGGTTTATACTAAAGATACGTGCAAAGAAAATGATGTAAAGAGAAGTATTTGCTTTGGAAAACAACTGCCTTGAGAACTGAGAGGTGTGACCAGTCTGACATACCCACTTGTAAACAGAGGACAATGAAGTCAAAAGGAGAGGACATGGCTGCTGGGTCTCCAGTTCCTGGCTGCCAGCTTTGCCCTTTCTCCACTAGGTGATTAGGCAGTAATAGTTCTCAAAAGCAAATAGTTTTATTTACATCATTTTCTATGCAGAAAACCAGGGTTAAGTATGCAGCTCTGCAACAGAACAGATGTGGGACTTGGGGAAAGTTGCAGCTTGAACTGAGCTGGAAAAGCTTCCACCATTTGCCAATATCTTGGAGAGTCTGGAATCTTTCCCATCTCTACTGTGACAAAAATGGGACTTCTCCACATTTTGGAGGACTTTCTCTCTTGTAATAAAGGACAAAAAGCATGCAATGAAAAACAAATCACAGTGCCAGAAGTGACTGAGAACCAGTTTTCCCTGTTTTAATTCCCCATCTTGCCAGCCTCAGCTCCACGATCTGACCTACAGACTCCCAGCCAGCCCAGGAATGACCATGCCACAGCAAAGGATCATTTTGGCCAGAAATTCCATGCTGAGTCCAAGAAAACATTTCCTAGAGTATCTTGCTAAAATGGATACACTCCCACACACACTACATGAAAGGAATCATGTCTGACAAATAAACATTTCTTAATGAGAAACATTTGTCCAACATGTTTCTCCCCAGTACTCTGGAGCTTTGTGCCTCAGTCCACCATCTATAAAAGGAGACAACAGCCCTTCCTAACCTCTGGGAGATCACACCAGGCTATGAAAGTGATGGACTCCTTACCTCCATTAGTTACCCTCAGAACTCCATATATCACCTTACAGCACGTAAGTATGGACTGACTGAAGAATTTTTATAGACCCATTTCAACCCACGTGTTTGACCTCAACCAAGAGCTTCTCTGCCCACAGGCTACTCCATTTGCTCCGTCCGACTTTGGGACACAGAGTCAATGCAGGGCACCTCAGTATCCCTGGGCTCAGCCATCCCTGAATGTGCATTTCTTCACACCATCAAAAACTTGGATCACCAAGGAGACAGCCCAGCCCCGCTGCCAGTGAGGTGACAGATCCCTGGCACTAGAGCTGGGCTCAAACTGCTCATGAGCTGCTTGTGGCTGGAGAGGAATGTCTGCAGAGAGCTAAACCAGATTGCTCACAGATCTCTTCCAAATTGTCTCTAATCTAGTGGACAATTTGAGAGTAAACGTGCACTGGAAGCACCATCTTCCCTTCGGAGTATTAACCTGAGAACACTGAGTTTGTGGCTGCAGTGGAGAAACCTTAGGATCTCATTGGTGCCTTGGCAAGTCCTCAAGATGTCAGAGTCACCTATATTCTGGGTCTATTCTGTGTATTCTGTCTCCTTTCTCAGAACACTTCAAGTATCTGATGATACAGACACACTACAGCCGCCACAGCTCCAGGAATGTGATAATTTTCCTAGTAAGAGCTGGCTGAGGTTGTGAGCCTGAAGCAATATGCTTACAAATACCCGATCTACACAGAGCTTTTAGAAAGAGTCAAATGGCTTCAAAGCTTCAGAGAAGCTGCCATTTTGGTGTCACCTGTGTTTCTTAGTCCCACACCTACTGCAGGGAAAAGAGGAAAAAAAATCAGTTGGTATTTGCCTACATTTCAGCCACAAGGTCCAGCATTTGCAGAACTTCTGAAGGTCCATCTCACCTGTTCAACATCTCACCCCTCCCAAGCATAGACTGAAAAATGCCACTTTTCCCCACTATTAAATCAAAAGCTGGCTACACCCATGTGTCAGCTGTTTACCACCCTCTGTTTCCTCCCTTTAGGCAGCTGATCAGGGATAATGACCTATATCCTTGAAGCATTTGTTTTATTTAGCATTACAGAGAAGAAGGGTTTAAGGCAACAAGCAACCTAATAATATAACCTTTCCCACCCTATCTTATTACAGAGAGATCAGCTTGCATCTTCACCTGTGGAAACACAGCAGCTCTGTGAAGGGCCATGACTTCATCTGGGCTCTTTCCTGCTCTGCTTTTGTCCTAAGCAGAATGGTTCCAGTGCCTTTCAGTTAAGATCTTTCACTCATTCTTTACATTCAGGTAGGAACAACAACCTATTTGGCCTTGCTTTGGCCACATCCATGTTGCTCCAGAGATTCCTGATGAGGTGGCTATGCTGCTCACATGGTAGGAAGGCACTGATGGAGAAGCTGAATATCACCAGGCAGCGTTTGAGAGCACCCAGAGCATTGCACTGGTTGACGCTGTTGGTGTTGAGCACCAACTGCTGGCTCTGCACAGGGGTCTGGGACTGGTACACACCCTGCATCAAGCCTCACCCCACGATGATACAGGCAGGCAAATGAGAAAATTGGGCCCTGGCCCCTTCCTGTGATTAGGTCATTATAATGGGTAAATATTTTCCTAGATAGAGAGCTGAGATAAAGGACTCCTGGTGTCTGAAATGGAGTTTGAGCGAGACTTGGAAGGACTATCCCAACCTTGTAGTTCTTTATAATGTGCTTTTACCAAATAAATGCCTTTTGCCCCAAAGTACCCAGGAAATTAAACGGAACTTGTTATTCGCTAATGATGAAAATCTCACAAAATAAATTTTTCAGTGAATACAAGAACAGTATCTAGTCTACAGCCAAACTGTTCACCAGCAAAAATACAGAATGGGTTTAGTGACAGGTACCAAGGGTTATTCCCAGAGGACATTACAGCTCTACACCATTCAGTCTACATATTTACTGAGGAGTACAGAAAAGTGAATGGTAGAGGCAGAGTCCCAGAGATTGACTTAGGGGTCTATTTAATAAGAGCCCATTTCTGCAGAGAAAAATGATTGTGATTGTTTTCTAATGAAAATCAGTATTCTCATGCTATAGCAAAGAGTGATTATTCATTCTCTATCCCTTTACTCTGCATTATTCATGATTTTGTGACCTCTGCTCTATCCTCTCGCTTGGTGTTCCAATCTCACCCTGAGTTTTCTCAGGGTTTGGGAGCTTTTGTATCAGATAAGCTGATTTATAAGGTAGTCTTTGAGGAACAAGTCTCACTTAAATCTAACATAATATCCAAGAATGTTCTCTGGTATTTGACCTCTTTGTGGATGAAACAATACTCTTCAGACACAATAACCTTGGTGTTTCCAAGTTGTAACCAGCACCTGTGGAGTTTTCAAACAAATAGGCTCAGCATTCCTTGGTGCAGTCTTCTTCACTGCTCCCACATTTAATTGCTTTGTAATTACACTTGTAAAACCTGCAATGGGATTATACATGGGGGAAAGAAAAATAATTTTAAAAATCACACTTAAGAATAGGAGGGGATTTATGGGAGCTGCAAGACAAGAAAAACCCACCTTTCTTTCTTTCTTCATTGGTGTCTTTGGAGGGCAGCCACCCAAGTTTCCTTGTCAGTAATACAGGGATTTGTAAATAGAACAAAGAGCTTCCTCACACCGAGGCACATTATATAACCCAGCGCCGTCACCATGTGTCTTCACAGGCAGTTCCCTTGAACTTTGCATCTCGCTCCTCCTGAGAACACTCCTCCATGCCAGCTTGAACAGATGGGGTTTCCTTTAGGAAAGGTTTTCTGTTAGGGTCATTCTGACTTCCCCTTCAGAGTTTACCAGCCTCATGTGCTCTTTGCTCAAGGGATTACTGTGGTGGGCACTAACTCCATGGGCTGCTGTTAAGCTTCTCCTCACCTGCTGGCTGGGCTGAATGAGTGCTGAAATCTCTGTTCCAGAGAAAAACCTGACATTTCATGTTTTCCTGAATCAGACCGGAAAGTTGCAATTTCCTGTAAACCCAGATTCTGAGAAACATTTCAGAAAGTGCAAAATGGCCTCAGCGCAGCCTTTTGTTTGGGTGTTACCTACAGGTTTTTATGAGACTTACGCTAACTTTAAACACACCACGTTCCAAGTGATCCCAAATGCAACCGGGCAGCACCCACTGCTCCCAAAGTCACTCAGGGTTGCCGAGGGTGCTTTGCCAGAGACAGGTGACACAGAGCCAGATGTGGTTTTGTCTCACCCCATGTATTAGTCTAATATTTCCACTGCTTTGATTCCACCAGTGCACTCACAGACTTCAAGCTTACAAACATTTAAATTCTTACTTTCCAGGCTCATTGAAAGCAAAGGCTTTTAGAGTATATCACTGAGGATAAAACTCAATAGCTTGTACAACCCTGGCATGATGTTTCTGACGTATCGAGTGCATAGTCAAGGGCGCTAATTTAAAAGAGAGCAGTTTTAAGAAATTTTAACTAAATCAGGGCACAAGGCTGTGCAGAGCCTCTTATTTTAGTATCAATAGAGCTGTTTTTTCAGTCCTGGTTGGTTAGAAGAGTTTGTAAATGAATAAGGATAAGACATTCTACAACTGATGTTGATCACCAAATGCAAAAGTTCACACTGGTTAAACTAGGGTGGTATAAGCTTGTGTGAAGGCAGCTTTGAAGCTGCCACAGCATAGTGGGAAAAGCAGCCCTGCCCTGTGAACAAGTGAGAATAAACAAACAAAGAAAACAGTGGAGCAAAAGCTGCTGCTAGCTGGTCTTCATGGAAAATGAAGTTAAAAAAAAAAGAAAAAAAGAAGGAAAAAAAGAGATGGAGGAAGGAACAGAAGCATACTTCAAGACCAAAATCTCATCAGACTAAAAATCAGTGTAACTCCCACATTGCAACACTTTGCAGGTCTAATAGACACAAAGCTGTCCCTTCACCCGAAAGCCAAACATAAAAGTCACGGAAACCCATCATGCCAATTCTGTGGCTGCTTTCCGGAGCAGAATCTCTTTAAATGTCAATGTTCTCTTTGTTCTGTGCACCCTTTATAACGAGTCTATCATCTGTTTGGTAAAAGATCCAGTGAAATCTGTAATAAGGTTATCTCACCATCTCTCTCTATTGTATAGCCATATCTCATTAATTATTGTCTTCCATTTCCTGTGTCAGATGTGACTCAGAAAATAGGGACTCAAGGCTTACAAGCTTAGCAACTTACCATATATTAGCTGAGCTGTGGTAACTGTCCATGTGCTTCCTCTTAGCCTGTAATAAACAAAGCCAGTGTGACTTTGCTGTACACAGGCCTGCAGTCGATGCAGTTTGGATTAACCTCCTTTTATTATCAGCTAAGCTGACAGTGATAGTGGCCATGGCTCAGCTGATGTTCAGTCCTCACGTTGCAAGACTTTGCCTTTAAATCCTGGGAGCAGAGCTCTACCAATATAACTATCTGGAAAGCTACAATGATTTATGTGCTGTCAACATACACCAAAAAAAAAAGGACAAAAAAGCAGCACAATTACATGATTATCAGCCAATGCCCCTTGGTTTGCAGTTTTTCAAGCATGAACTGCTCAAACTTTGGATCAAGAAGTGAAGCGATCTGTTTCTCAAGTGCAAACAGGGAAAAGTTATATGAGTCTTCTAGCAATTTCAGGCAAATATATCACAGAAGCAGCATGCTTAGCCTTTTTACTGTGCATCTGTCTGAGGTTTCCAGTAAGATTTCCCTGATATATAGTAAGAGTCAAAACTCTAATCTCTTTTAGCTCTTTTTTATTGTCTCTGCAGCACTAACTTTGAAAAATGGCCTTGTCCCCAAAGAACTGCACACAGTCCATGTAGGGAAGCTGTTAAAATAAATGCTTTATGTAAAAAATATTGCAGACGAACTCGGCTCTAAGGGGTTTAGAGCTACAACATACAGCTATAAACCAGAGCAGCCGAAGTATGAATGGAGGTCATACTCCAGTAGAGAAGAAGGGAAGTCCCCTGTCTGGCAGTTGTTACACATGATCTCTGAAATCAACAATTCCTGCTCTTCTTTCTCAGGGCTGCAGTGTTTTAATAAATGATTATTCTCATGTTAATGTCCTTCTGCCTTCCTCCTCGCTGACCTCCATACACACCATGCTGATTCATAAAGTTTCTTCTTTCACTGGATTTGAGTGCTTTCTGTAGACCTTATTTGCTGCCTGCGAGACATCTGCCTGATTTATAGAGACTAAGACACAGAAGAGCACAGTGTTGGCTGCCCTATCTGAGTACTGTGTTTCCTACACATTGTGTTCCTATCTCTGCCCATGCCGTGGTCTGATTTTTGATAGTCTGTGTGTTGTTCAAATAAGAGAGCAAACTTTCTGCCTCTCAGAAAAGCTTCTGAGATCCTCAAGAATAAAAATATGCTTTTCCACCTGTATTCCTCACAAAGCAGCGATATCTGTGTCTAGACACTGACTGGGGAAATTCAGGCAAGGGATAATGTGCAAATGAGACCATGATTCAGTGGTGGGAAAAAAACAGACAAATAGCAGGTGCCTCAAAGGCTGAATCACAAACAAGATGGTGAAAAAATCTAAGAATGCAAGAGATGATGGAGGAGCTTGACTTGGCATTTATCTGTTTATTCCAACAGGATATGCAGATTCCACCCTTATGACATCACTGCCTCATCTCGCCTCATCAGTGCCTCATGACACAAACCCTCTCTGTAGCACTGAGTCAGCACCACTGTGTGATCTCCTCTTGGCCATGCAAGATGGGGTGAAAGGCTGTCCATAATGGTGAAAGCAATGAGGGACCTCTAAACAGGTCCCCAAAGGGACTGAAAAACTCATGTTCATCTTATAAGCACTCCTCCCAGGAAATAAAATGGGCTCAGAAAAATTTACGGTAAAGTAACACAGCAGTGTTTTATGGGAGTGCTCCCACAGCAGTGGAACAGTAATTAACACTGTATGGTCAAACGAAGGAACAAGGAGCACTTGCACTTCGCTCCGAAAGAAGCTGCAAAGTACATTTTCCCTGTAACCAATAGGTACTGCTGATTCTGCCTGCTGTGCTCTTCTAGAGGCCTGGACTGAGAGAATATTTCTTAAAGTGTCCCTGGAAGTGTCCAAGGCCAGGTTGGACGGGGCCCTGTGCAGCCAGGCCTAGAGGGTGGTACCTTGCACATGGAGGGGGGGCTGGAACTAGATGATCTTTAAGGTCCTTTCCAACTCAAACTGTGATTCTGTGAAAGCGTCACACACACAGAGTGCTAACCCTCCTCTCCCCCAAGCAAACAAAAGCTGTTTCCTATTTTGAAAAAAAAAACCCAGAACAAAACAATCTAATGGAAAGAATCTGAAATATTCTTACAATGGTTGACTTACAAGAGGCAATGTAAAGAGGAGCTTTATGTTAGAAGAAACTCAGCCACATGAAAGCTAAAATATTGGGCCACTACCTCCAAGTCTGATCTTAAACAGTCCCTGAGTCTCTAAACACAACCTAAAAACATCCTGTGCTGCACCTCAGTGTGTCATTCTGTACAACAGGGCCAGGTTTTCTTCCTGGAAAACCAGGTCCAGAGGCCAGGAGGCTCTTGCTGGATTTGCACATACTAGTCCTTTTTGTTGGGGGATTTAGATCACAAGAGCGTAGGAAAGGCAGCTCTGAATCACCTGGCTCTTGCACGTGTTGCTTGCACGTTGTGCAAAGTTTTCTGAACTCAACCTCCTTTCAAGACACACCCTTTGTTTGTTACTTTCTCTTACGGCTTTTTCGCAACCCCATCCACTGCCAACACAAACAAGGTTGCAACATCTCCCCCCAGTCTGTCTTCCTCTGCTCTGCTCTGCTCTAAATGTCAACCAGCCACTTAGCACTGCTCACTTGCTTAATTGGGCAAAATACCTGCCATGGCAGCCCTGTGCCTTGACTGCCTCCAGGAGAAAGTTTCTTGGGAATGGTAAGTGACGGAACCTGCAAGTCGATCTTAGTCACGTTGATACCAGATACCAAGAGTCTTGCGCAGGTAGGACTTGGCTTTGCTGAGCAGCCATCAAGCATCTGTAAGGCACCAGGGGAGGTTAAGAAGAGTAATTAACAGGGATCACAGTGGCTACTAGAAGTTGTTTCTGCAATTGCGGCACTTTCTACTTCGCTGCAGTGTGTACCCTGTGCATCAAGAGCAGGGGAGAGAAGTTGCTGCCGTTTGAATGGCATTTATTGGTGTGAAACAAATTGTGGGACCTAGTTCCACTCCTAATATTTGGGATAACTAGAGTAAATCCCTTCTAAGTGAAGGTACACCACAACAAACACTCTGTGAGTACTGTCTGTAAGCAGGTAGGAAATACAGGCACCCTGGAGACCCTCTTAACTCCTAAATCTTGTCCACACTAGAAAGCAGATACATAATGCACTGAACAGAGGATATCTAGCAAGCCCAGAAAAATGAAGAGTGCCTACACTCAGCCCCTCCACACAGCCATTACCGCTGAGAGATGAGCACAGCTGCCCCAGGACTCCCCACAGATGGTGGAATACACGTCTGCCTCTGTCTGTGTTTTTGGCAGGGCCTCCTGCTCACTCAGATAGAGCTGTTCTGTGCGTGGGATGGGACAACATCCTGTTCTCCTCCTGCCTGATGGGCTCTCGGTGCTGGACTGTCATTAGCCACCCCAGCCCCTGCCCAGCCTGGCACGACAGGAGCCGGGCCGTGGGTGGTGCTGCTCACCGGCTGGAGGCGGCTGCTTTTATCAGCAACCTTGATCAGGGGGATTTTCTCTTATTTCATTCTCAAGCTTCCTTCAGCCTTGGATTTGCATAAGATCCTGGGTTAGGACTAATCTGATCCCAGGTTGGGAACATTGCATCAGGCCCAGCGAATCCTCCATGCCAAACTGTCTCTGGTCAGGGTGTGTTGGCACTGGAAAACAGAACTGTGCAGAGACAAATGGCAGCTTGCATTTTCCTTAGTAATAGGAGGTGCCTGGCTTTGTATCTCATTTAAACTCCTGTGCTATGTGGCAACTCCCAGTCAAGTCTCTATTTGTTTACAGCCCTTGTAGCCAGGTGCTTTCCATGTTCACTCCAGGTTGCTGAAACAAGAAGCATGTCCAGCCTTCAGGGCTCGCCAGCAGCTATTGACTAATAAGAGCACTTTGTCCTTGGTGGCAGGAGGGGGTACCTTGCTTTATTTGTGCATTCCCTGGCAAGCAGCAGTGGTGGAGAAAGAGACATGTCTCACTGCACAGGTCAGAGTATGAATTCAAATCTCAGAATGTAAATAAAGATGTGGCCATTCAGTTGGAGGAGTTAGAGGAGACAGGTTGCAACTGTAGCCAGCCATGACACCTCCTGAAGGGTTGTTCGCTGTGGGCATGTGGCTGGTTGGCTTTTCTAGCTCCTACTGGATTAAATTCATGAACATACCAGGGAAAGTGGAGGTTTCTCTTGAAGTTTTCACTGGGTAAAATGACAGAGAAGAGTTGAGGATTAGCAGCACCAAGTGTCTGACATGACAAACACCATCTGTCCTGCTCACCTTCCCGTCACCACTTTATGGCCAAGAAGATGGCCTGGACTCTTTCTTTGCTGCCAGATTCACCTGCTTCAAGAACAATTTGGCATCCTGACCTGGAGCTGGTTTTTTATAAAATATAGACACAGGCATGTCCTACTGCAGGAGGTACTATGAACATGGGCTTGTGATTGGCACTGGGGTACAGACTGCCTATGGCACCAAATCCCTCAAGACAGTGCTGAGCTACTGTAACACATTGATTATCTCACTGAAATATTTAAAAATATATACTTCCTGCTAAAAATGGTGTGCTCCACTTTCCAGCTAGACTCAGTCTAGATCTGTCTCTGTCATTTCAGTGTCGAGTCCCTGGCAAGCCAGACCATTCTACAAGCTCTGAAACTGAAGACAGAAAATCATCACTGGAATATGCTGATTGGATCAGAGGTGCAAAGAAATCAGCTCTCCACTCCATGAGCCATCCTCCAGCTCACAGTTGGTACAAATGGGTATGTCCTTGGCAGTTCAATCACTACTGTCCCATCGGCTGCAAATGTCATTTTTCTGACATTAGAGTATACACAGGTGTGCCGGTTTGGACCAGCAAATTCAAACCAAAATGTAATCAGTACAGGTTTTTCACTTTCCTTCGAGACCCACATTGGGCACCACTAATTATCTGTGCCAGTTTGGACAAATTTGGAGGAAAATATCCTCTGATAGAAGGCAGGTTACAACCAGCCCTTCCCTACCAGGTTCGGGAAAAAAAGAAATTTTTCCTTGGAGGAAAGTGAAAGAGATAAAAACTATTTATTTAACAAACACACGGGAAAAGGATAATAATGCTAAATAATAAAACCTCTTGCTCTGCTGAGAGAAACCTGGGAAAATTTCAGAGTCCTTCCGTAGGTAGCCTCTCTCCTCCTCCTCGGAGCCGGGACAGGGTGGGCCCTCCTCCAGGGCCTCCACCTCAGTGGAAAAAGTCCCGATGTGTTCTGATGTTGAAAACAGTCCAGCAGAGAAAAAGGGAAAAATCGAAGTCCCAGGAAAAGAAAAGTTCAACTCTCCATCTCCCTCTGAAGAAAAAAAAAAAACAAACCTAAAGCTGGCTGGGAAGCAAGCAGAGTGCTTCCCTCCGCTCTCCCTGATGCAGGATGCAGAGGAGTCTGTGTGTCCTTGAAACAAAACTGCTTTGAAAGTTTTGCTCAGTTTTTTTCTCCCCCCTCTCGGGCTAAGTTTAAAGGCACAGAAAAGGCAAAAAATTAATTTCTGGGCATAGGGCAGTGATATGGGATACAACGTCATAAAGCCACCCCAAGAAAACAGGTTCAGCCCAGATGCAACATCATGAAACTAAATGTGCAGTTGTAATGATGGGCAAAAACTCCTGTGCTTTGTTTTATTTGGGCAATGCTCAAAAGCCAAGATATCCTGCTTAGAGCACCAATAAGTACCTGTACTTTGCCCACTTACAAGCAACACAGTGGCTCTGCCTCATACCAAAATATCCATTCCCTTACACCACATTTATTGGAATAATAGGAAAAGAGAAAAAAAAAGCATTTGGGGGGTGTTTTTTAAACCTTGCCTTTTACTCTTAAGTCCAGAAATCTTTTGGTTCTGGTAGGAGCTGTGCCACCTTGTTACTGAGACTGGCTTTCTGTACAGGCTTTCTGTACAGCTGAGACTGGCTTTCAGTAGGGATTTTACTCCATCGAGAAGGTTTCTGTTTTGTTTAGGGATGTTTTTGTCCTGGTGACAATTTTGGGTTATGCCAAACCTCCACATGAACATCTCAGTTACACAGCTGCAGCCCCACCTTTCTCCAAAGAAACACCGAGAGCATTCCTCCCCCTCACAGACAAAGAGAGCGAGTTCCTTGCCCAGAACAACAGAGGCTTTCCTGGTAGCAAATACCTATTCCTGTAGTCACCCAAAGGAGAAAACATGTGGGTGACAAGTCTTTTCCTTTTTCAGTTCTTTCCATAGGGAAGAGTATTGATTCCTACCCAAATTCTGTTTGGTGGGTTTTTGTTTTTTGGGGTTTTTTTGTTTTATGGAAAAGGCATCACCATGTAAAGGGTGTCAAACTGCTGCTGAACACAGATGATGGTGGGAGGATGGCATTTTGCTGTTCCTTTTCCTGCAAAGCTGGCTCACGAAGCTGTGCCCCAAATTGCTGGCAGTGTGACCTTGCAGTGTTGTGGACACTGAACTGGCCCAGGTAGCTGCCCATACCACACACCCTTGTACCACTGAGCAAGTGAAGTCAATGAAGAGAAGAGTTTGACAGTTAGTTTGACAGCTGTAGGAAAATGACTGTATATGATGATTAATAAATAGAGAATATTTATGAGTGTCTTCCCTCTGAGAATCAGGCTAATAGTAATTACACTTTTCTAAATCCCATTTATAAAGTCATCTACATTTAGGTAAACGGAGTCATAGAGACTTTTCTGTTGGCATAAATACAAGGCAGAGTTCCAGCTCTCAATCTTTACTTCAGACTCCTGAATGCCAACCTTCCTTCTCCATGAGGACAAAAAGAGAAACTGGCTCCAGAAAATATAGTTAGTGTTTACATTTTATTGAACCACTAGACATTGCTGTTGGCCACATCATGACAACAGTGCAGCAAAGAGAGCCTTTCATTTGCCTGTGCTTGGCAGAAAGTGTCGTTCTTTGGTTACTCAGCTGAAGTTGACAAGTTGCCCAGTATTTTTATTATCAGGTTGTCAGCTCAATCTCACTACTGCCCTCTTAATTTATTATTTTGCATTTCAAAATCACAGGTGTGACTCATTGCACAGCCAGAGGTTATAATGAAGTATCCCACTCATCTTTAACTCACCCTTTGTTCAAGACAATGCAGATTGCGGAAGGTTTCTGAGGAGGTAAGAGGATTGCAAAAGAGTCGAAGACTCCTCTTTTATCTAACCTATGTGTGGGCAGTGAAACTGCCTGATATGAAACCAGCTGGGTGCAAAGGTGGGCATGGAGGTTCATTTGTCATTATGTCGAGGGTTGAAACTCAGAAGATACAGCAGCTGTCATTGAAGATAGGCACCCAAACTTAAATCATGTCACCCCGAGGGTGAGTCCAGAGAGAATCCTAGGATAACATGCTTCTCCCAAGATTTTCTCTATGCTTTAGTTTCCAACAGGACAGAAGATGAAAACCAAGCAGGTGTTTTTCAATTTAAAAAAATCTTATTCTCTGCATCTTATGATTTAAATCTGGAAGTGACTCTAAGTGCAAGGTTTTGCCAGCATTGTGCAAATAAATATCTTGTGGCATTAGAGTTTTTGAAATACAAATATATGTTTCTTAGCAAAAAGTGATGTATCATCCATGTTTCTCCTAGGAGTATCTGGGATAAGTTGCTGGGAAGAAGGAAGAAGGAGCACAGTTCTATTGGAAAGAGTGTCTTGCTGCTGATTATGAAAAGGACATGGAAGTCATGGCCTGAATTAAATATTTTTTCATATTGGAAAATCAATGGGAAAACTTCCTGGTATCAGCAGCTCATGTGAAGCAGAAGAAGAGATCCTTTTATGACAGAGGAAGCGTGTCAAAATCCAGAGCTATTCTGAATCAATTTGCTCTTTTAATTGCCTTGTACACACATCTGTGTCTGCAGCAGAAATGCCGAGCTCATGCTACATGAAAACAAACCACATAAACTTGAGGAGATACAAACACAATTTGTTCCTAACAGAACACACACCCCAGTGTCCTGGCAACTCATCTCCCTCCCCAGGGGGAAAGATGCATGTCCTATGTCCAGTCTGAGCACCCTGGAGCAGTGACAGGCAGGGGAAGAACTATTGGAGTACTTGGTTTTTGTAAAACTGCAACATGGAGCTGTGGCAATGCCAAAAATGTCCCTGGTCTGCTCTGGCTCATTGCTGGAGGGGAGGAACTGTGACTCAAAGGCTGTCCACTGGCAACACAGAAAACTGCACCAAGAGCACTGGTTCAGCTCTGCCGTATCCAATTTCTGTCAAGTATAGAATAATAGCTATCCAGCGAGCTGGGACATGCTTCACCAGCATCAATCGAGTTGTGCTTCAGAGCATCCCTCGAGGTAGCAAAGAATTATCCCCATTTTATAAATGAGGTAACTCAGGCACAGGGATTAAAGCCAGAATGTTCCAAACTGGCTGCCTACTGCTAGGTACCTACACCCATATTTACGCAACTTGTGGCCTGATTTTCAGAAGGGCAGGGCGATGAAAATTTTGGCCTGAGGGATTTGTTCACACACAGTTTACTGGTAACAACGCCCAGGATGGAAGCCTGGTCTCTGCTACCTGTCTTACACCTTAACCACTGAAAACATCCTTTCTGCCACTAGCCAAGAGTTGGCGAAGGCTCCTGAGTGTCCCCATTCGCCATGCAGAGGCTCAGAGTGAGCAATGCAGGCTGGCTGCCTACGTGCTCTCAGCTAGAGACTTTTAAAGAGCAACAGCAGGAGTAAAACTGGTGAGATTTCTTTGCTTCCCTCTCAGCTCTTCAGAGCCCAAGCAGCTTTGCTTGACTTGCACTGCTTTGCTAAAACAGAACGTCTGGTGGGTAAACCTCTGTTCTGCCTCACACATGGGATCATCTTTCCCTTCTGTCCCTTCACCATGTCCTGCTCAGGACACCTCAGCCTGGCAGAGCACAGATCCAGTGCAGAACCAGTAACAGACCAGTAGGAGAAGGGAGAAAACTGGCCAGACCGATATCTGAACTGCTCAAAAAGCACAAGCACCAACAGGAGCAAGTTAATCTCAGGGCCCCCTCACCTCTCTCCTGCATTCTCTTTCTGGTCTTTAACTGAGCCTCAGAAATAGCTCTGATTTATGGGAAACTCTTGAGAAGCAAGAAAATGCAGTAACAAACCTACTCCCGTACTAACAACTAGCAAAACCCAGGAGGCAGAGCACTTGCTGGCTGGCTACAAGAGAGCTTTGCAAGTGTCCCTGCTAAAATCATCCCTGCTAGGGGCTAATGTGATGCTTGTCTTAGCTTGTTAGAGAGCCTCGCTGTCTTTAGACACGTACTTGAAAAACAGCGCTGGTGGTTGGTTGCTACCTGAGGGAAGAAGGACAAATGATCTCAGCTGTCTCTGTGGAATGGTCACTGGTCAGGTCACCTCAAGCCTGACCTGTAATACCAAGTACATGCTCCAAATCCATTGCTGTCAGCCCTTGTGCTTTGTCTCTTCTATGGAGCACCAGCCACCCCTGACCTCTTCTTTCCCTTCCTTCAGACCATGTCCTGCTCACGAGGCTCCTGCTCAGCTGCTCTGTAACTTCCTCCCACCCAGAGGGAGGACAGGCGAGAGGAGGTGACAACCTTCAGCAAAGGTTAAGGCTGGAAAAGAAGGAAGTGTCAGCTCAATCAGGTCAGCTCAGCCAACCAACTGCTGCTGTAATCCCTCTGCCTCAGGTCCCTGCGCTGTTCTGCTCATGCTCTGAACAATACTGTATGAGCAGCAACCTTTACCCTGTCCCCATGGTACTGTCAGCCTGCAGCATCCAGACAAGGAGATGGGGAAAAGGGGTAAAGAGAAAGCAGATGATCATGAGAATCTCCCAGAACTGTTTCCAGATCCTCCTTTTGCACTGTTTTGGGAACATGGACTTTGAGATGGACTTTACTCCTACTGAAGTTCAGAAGTCCAGACTTGGCACCTTCTGATTTCTCCAGAAGAAGGCTGAGAGCTAGATCTCAATCAATTCTTATGCTGAAGCTCATGTCCATATTCACAGCAGACCCAGAAGCTTTGAGAAGTTGACAGTGAAATGGCCCCAGTTCCTTCTGCCCAGGTCTGAGGTGCCTCTTTTGGGATGGGAGCAACTGAGTCTCACCAATCTGTCAGCAACCAGGAGGAAGCCAGGGACTAAATGCCTCCTATTCAATAAAAGTTGGTGCTGCACTTTATATAGCAGCCAGTGCATTATTCTGTGGTGAAAACAAACCCTATTCTTCTCTGCCAGACAAACACACTTTATCCTATAAAGAGCAGCATTTCTGACTGTTCAGCAGCAGCCAAACTCACGATGGGAAAAATAACAGGTGTTTGTAAGACACTCCCTGTTTATTCACAGTGCTTAAAATAATTGCAAAAAAAAAAAAATCCAGCAGAGATTTAATTTTCTATGCTCCCACATTTAAAAAAACAAAAACAAAAAAAAGCCCCTAAGCTTGGCTAATGGTAGTTGAAGGCAATTCATTATGAAAGGGGTGTTCTTTCTGTTGTGGTAGCAAAGAAACCTACTTATGAAAGCTCCTGAGGAGCAGAATAGTAGAGCAAATTCCTGCCTAGAACCAACACTTCCCTGTGCTTTTCATCAAGCTCTCCAGGTGGAAGCTTTTATTATAAAAACATGTGATTTTATTGTCAAAATGGGATGAGCGGGGATTAAGGTCCTCCAGTTGATGCCCATCATTGACCATCTCCAACATTGCCTTTTATAAGACAATGATAACCTTGGGCTGGCTTATGCCCTTCCTTCTTGTTCTGGTAGTGGAACAGGAGATAAGTGCACTGCTCCAGGGGGAAAAATACGTCTCAGAGGCAGAAACCTTTCTTCAATCACTACATGCTTCTCCGGGAAATAACTGGCAGTGGATCTTGATCAATAGACCACTTTCCAGCGCAATGGGCTGACACACGGTGCTGGAGGAAGAGGACAGAGACTCCCTGTCTCCATCCACTCTCCCCATGCTTGCTTACAGCACAGACTGGGGACATCCCTGGGACACCCAGAGGGTGAGAGGACACTCAGTGCAAGGCTGCTGCGGGGGTTTGGTCCTATGAGACCTTGTGGTGGTGAATGGGCATAGATAAAGTCCCTGCAGGAGCTACTCAAGAGAATACAGCATTATTCCTGAGGGCTGCAAGCTTTATGAGGAAATGATTGTGGTGGTCCTCTGTGCTTAGGACTTTCCCTTCCCACAGGGTCTGGCTCTCCTTGAGTCTGGCCCCCTGCAAGCTGTTGGGATAAGTCACAGATGCTCGGTAGCTCCCTGGGAACCTGGAGAGAACCTGGAGCAATAGGAGCCCACTTAGCAGCATCCCAGTGCTGTCCCACACCCCAGCTGCTGCTCCTGGTGGTTCCCAGGCTGCCGGCCAGGTCACGGGTGGATGTAACCACAGCTTACCCCTTGCCTCCAACACGGGACCAAGATACCCTGATGCTGGGAGTAAAACATAGCCACATTTTAGTCTTCAGTGTTCCCGCAGAGGTGCAGGAAGAATGACACAACCCAGACTGTCTCCCTGGGAGGGCTCCCTTCTCTCTAAGCAGTGGACATGAGAGACAGGCAGATGGGGTTTGTGCAGACGAGGGGCAGAGCAGGGCTTACAGCGGGGACAGGGCTCCCAGCGCTGTGGTTATTATCTGCGTTACGGCAGCATTCCCAGCTGAGACCAGGCTGTCGTGGCACCGTCAGGCTTGTCACACACAGCAGCCTCTGGCCTGAGCCAAAGAGACAGATGAAAGCCAGGAAGAGAGGCACGGGGGAGATTTCCCGGGGCTCAGGCAGGAGAGAGCGGTCGCTGCCGGCACGGCGTGGGTCGGTGTGGGGCTCGGCAAGGTGGCACTGTCACACGGCATGCAGCAGCAACGTGTCCCCCTGCACAGGGGCTCCTCAAAGAGCCACTGGGATGAGGCAGAGCGCAGCTTCCGAAAGGGCATTCCCACAGGCAGAGAGGAGAAGATGAAAGAAGGCGGCTGCAGTGCGCTGCGGGGCAAGATGAAAGGGCTCAGAGGCCGGAGGAGCAGAGAGACGGCAGTGACTCAAAAAGCAGAGCCAGAGGCAGTGACAGCCGCCGCGCACTGAGCGGCTCCGGCGTTAGACACAAAGGAGCGCTGCAGCAAAGGCACAGGGTCCGAGAGAGCAGCCCGGAGATCAAACCCATCCTGAGCCCGGCGAGACTGAAAGTGTCTGAGCAATAAAGGATCTCACACTGCTCCAGTGCCGGCAGCTCGAGGCCTGAGGGGCAAGGCAGGGCTTTATGCACACAAGTGAAGTACAGCCAAGTCCTCTGTAGCGGCTGCACTGGCCTGAGCAAAAAGCACAGAGATGGGAGGAATAGAATAGAATAGAATAGAATAGAATAGAATAGAATAGAATAGAATAG
>NW_024581136.1:11287365-11387004 GCF_017639235.1 Corvus kubaryi
AGAATAGAATAGAATAGAATAGAATAGAATAGAATAGAATAGAATAGTTAAGGCTGGAAAGGACCTCTAAGATCATTGAGTCCAACCATTAACCTGACACTGCCAGATCTGCCACTAAACCATGTCCCTAAGCACCACATCTGTACATTTTCTGATCATCGAGGGACAGTGATTCCACCACTTTCCTGGGCAGCCTGTTTCAATGTTTGACAACTCTTTCAGTAAAGAAATTTTTCTTGCTATCCAATCTAAACTTCCCCTGGTGCAACTTGAAGCCATTTCCTCTTGACCTATCATTTGTTACCTGGGAGAAAAGATTGACCCCCACCTGTCTACAATATCTGGTAGTTGTAGGGAGCCATAAGGTCCCCCCCAAACTTCCTTTCCTTCAGACTAAACAACCCCAACTCCATCAGCTGATCCTCCTAAGACAAGTGCTCCAGTAAGACAAGTGCTTCTCCAAGCAACAAGAAGCAGCAAATGCCCTTTCTTCGGCACCAAAACCCATGAAACCTTATTCAATATGGTAAAACCCACACAAAGTGTCATTTCCAAGGCACCCAGTGCCTTTCAGCCTGGGATCTATCTGTCAGCATGCCCCTGGGGCAGATCTACGTGCCTGAATCTCCTTTGCCAGGCAGGCAGTCACGGGCCCTGTGCAGCATTTCATCTCCACTGGAGCGATACTGGTGACTCAGCGCTTCCCCTGCAAGGCACTGCGAGGGCCTTGCTCCGGCGAGGGTATTACAGCAGCAACCCAAGTATAATAATGGTGTGGCTGAGCAGCAGGGATTTATGAGCAGGCAAAGAAAATGAGAATTATAGGTGTCCAGTCCCTATGACAGAACCACCATATATTTCCTCCAACAAAGCGTGTGACAACAGCTCCATAAATTCACATAGTAACAGAAGCGAGCGCCAGCTCATCATTGCAGCTATTTAAGGAGCCAAGTAGCACTCTGTGCTTATTGCAAAAGTTCACAGTTAGTTAAAAATAAGCATTAAAAAAGTCACTTTTGGGCCCTGGCTGAATAAGGCTTTTTATTCGTGATGCCCAGCATTGCGTTCTGCCTCTTCTCCTTTTATGCCTACACAGACTCTCCTTAGCGGAATTTCATGTTAGGCACTATCAGCTTCCTTCTGAAGGAGCTTAACTTAGGATGTGCCATAATCAATTGTAAAACTTAGCAGTGACTATGAAATACTTGATCCTTTTCAGTACCAGCAGATCTGAAATGTGCTTTAAGAATTCTTTAGCTCCAGCCCATTAAATATCTAAGGAGAGCTTCCCTGAGATGTAATTGCTGAAGAGAATAACCCCGATATCCACAACATGCTGAATAGGTTTTTTTAATGCTGTCTCATGATCAGATTATTTGCAGTACCTGTCAGCTAATGTGCTGTTTTCATTGCTAATTTAACACTTCTTCCTAAAGGGAGAAGGGGGAGAGGGTGAAAACAACTCTTCACAGTGAACTGGAAATCAAAAAATAGCTGTGTGTTTTGTTGTCACTTCTGCTACTCTCTTTTCTGACGTATAAAGAGAAGCTCACTTTAAAATTACTAACTCCCCTTTAAACATGAGAAATATCAAGTTTCTCTGAATCCCATGGCTTTTATTCTTTCTTCTTGAAGCTTTGGGCAAAATTTGAAAGACATCTCAGCTAGAAAGAAAAGTTGGAACTTTCTTAGGTTAAAGCTTAACTTCAGCAGTGATTGGAATGTAATTTTCCTATAAGAAAAAAATTTGGCATCTCAGTGAAAAACCAAAAGATAGGAAATGGAAATTAAGGCTTGCTGTCTGTGAAGCTGGAGCTCTAGGGCCCCATTCTCCCCAAGAGCCTGCTGTCCTGCTCAGACTTGGTTTCCCATGCAGCACTGGCACTCCTGCCCATTAATCCCTTTTCATTGGGAGCCTTTCCTGAGTCAGGTCAGCAGGTTGGAAACCTGTCCTTGGAGTCTGATGAGGACTTGGTGTGTGCAAACTAAAAATTTGCCGAGGCATATTCCGTGACATTTTCCCAGGGTGAAAATTATTCAGATTAGCAAAGAGAGAGGACATTCTTGTTTGGTCGGTTTAGTAAGAAGGTGATGTTTTGTACAGAAATGACATAACTTTGAAGGAAAAAAATAAGGTTACTCAAGAGCCAGGTTAAAGGAAAAGTGTTGAATGGAACATTTTCAGCCAGCCCCACAGAGATCCCTTCTTTATATCCAGGTCTCGAAGAGCTGCTGCCCTGCTCTCTGTAGCGGCTGTTGTCACGTTGCACTCTCCTCCAAGGGCAGCAGATTGCTTATGCATTAGTTCTTTTGCATAATACCAGCAGTTATAGTGAGCATGGGTGTTTGAGGGGTTTTTTTTTACACACATTGTTTGCTGCTAACAAACTCAGGAAGGAAATTTACAGTCCTGAATGGGGAGTGAGGTCTGTGAGACGTCCCCAGCAGGACTGGGCTGCTGAACCTTGCTGTGACTCAGCCAACACAGGAAACGTTTGTTCTGAGCAGCTCCATCTCCTGTCCTCCTCTGCTTCAAGCACAGGGTTTATAAACAGGTCACAGTAGTTTCTTTTAATTTTGCTTTTGGGGTTTTTTCATTCTTTATCTTGGAGTGTTTCATCGGTTTCTGTGTACAAGGTTATTTACTAGAAATAAACTACATTAAATGGGCAACATGCTTGAGGAGAAAGTCTTGGGAAGGGGATCTTCGGCTTTTGTGGTAGCTAATCTACTGTTCTTGGTTGGATGCTGTCATACTAGCTATGCTAAATTAAATGCCCTTGTTGTCTACCTCTGTTCACACCTTGGAGACCAGATATTGCACACAAAACTGGAGGGCTCAGACAAGAAGGTGCAGCAAACGTGGAAGACAGAGAGAAAAACCATAAATAAAAGATCAGCATGGGGTTTCATGCAAAGATCTCCATCTACGTTATTATATTCCTATCTGACAGGAGCTCTTCCTGTTCAGCAAATTCACCCCACCTCATCCCTCCCAAACCTGACATGTAATGAAACCAATTAAAATACTTGTTAACTTAAATAAATAAATAAACACCCTGCAGAAGATGTGACTGTTCAAAGCCTAGCAGCTTGTACTTGTGCATTTTTGTCTCCTCATTAATCTGTTTATGAAAGGGATTTGATTAGTTCCATATATTCAGCTTCTAAAGTTAATACCTTAGTGGTCTAAAGTGTTTGTACCAAAACTAACACTGAATTTTCTCTCTGCTGCAATAAACATGTAAATATGAACTGATTCATGCATGCAAACAATTTCTAAAACTGAGTTCAAGAACATTTTTCAAATAATCTTTAAAATGCTATGCTGGGAAATGGCACAGGGCACCTGTTAGTTTATTCTGGCTAGGGAGACTTCATACACGCCTGTGTTTCTCTATGTATGTTTGTGTCTGGGACAGTGACTCACATATTTTTAATTACTATTCTATAGGATAATTTAAAAAATGCAGCAGTTCTGTACAGCTATTAACCCAGCCCCGTAACCCAGCCCCTATCTGATCCGAGCCCCATCTGCACTCACACGATCCCAATCTGATTTCCGCTACGCGCTCCTCTCTACGTGTTGCAGCACAGCTAAACTTTGTCTTAGAGCAGGCTCCCACCCCTATCAACACTTCAGCGTGTGCTAAGCCCCATTCCCATGGCCAGGGTGGGTTGGTTTGCACGCAGATGGTTAAGTGCATGTATAAATATTTACAGAGTTTGAGGCATGGTCTGCCTAATTAGGTTTCCCTAGCAATTAGCCCAATATCTTGATTAAGACCTGAGGCTGCTTTTATTATAATAAAAAAATAATACAAACCTCATTATATTGAGATGATGAAACCAGAGCACTCTTACGAGAAGAGAGTAAATGTTGGCTCAGCAGCAGGGAATGGACTTAGCAGGGGCACAATGATAAAGCAAATGAAGGTGACGTTCTGCAGTGTGGGGAAGTACTCTGCATCCAAAGACATAGATTTAAGAGCTACTGAGGAATTAGGCATCTTTGCTAAGAGCAGCTATAGCCCTGTTTTTTCTGGATTTTAAAGCTGGTTTTTGGTTGCTGTTTTTAGCTAGCATTCTTGGGAAAATGGTGTTTGCTCATATGATAGAGAAATGCCTACAGATTTGTCTTTATCTCAGAAATCTTTGAGCAATTTTCAATATTAGTAGAGAACCCACACTGAAAGTGCAAAACACAGGGTCAGCAGAGCAGTAACTTCTTTGCTGAGAGAGCGTTTTGTGTCTCAACAGTTACTAATATTATACATATTAATTACTGTGAGCAGCAATCCATGAAGAAATTACATCTACAGAGCAGTTGTGCTTCTGCTGTAGGTCTGCTGCAGGCATAAGCAGAGAGGTCAGTGCTCCTGGTTGATGGGACTGAGAGATGCACAGAAAAACTCCCCAACCTGGTCTCTCCATCCCACATCTGCACCGAGTCGATACGAGGGGCTGCCACTAAACCTATAAAGCTCCAACAACTAATTCCTGCTTTGCATATACTGACACCACTTCTGACTGAAACCAGCCTTAAGACAGCAGCTGACCAGTGTTAAATATGCTCTGTCTTGTTTTGTCATTTGGACATCATTATTTCTCTTCCTGCTTCATCAGTTTTCCTTTTTTCACATACAAAGTTTCGATGAAAACTAAAACACAATGATATCCTTTTATTAAGTTTTTTAAAAAGGGAAGATGCTGCAGAGTACTGTTAGATGCACAGCAAATCTAGATTAAGCAAAATGGCAGCTCATTAGCTTTCATGGACAGGCATTTAAAGTACTTAAGAGGGAACATAGAGCACTGCCCTTTACATTTACTTTGGCACTAATATCAGATTAGAAAGAGAAAGGTTATTAAGTAAAGGTAATTGTCTGCTTTGTAGAGGGAATCTTTCTGAGGTACAGCCCGAGGCACTAAACTTTAAGAAGGTTAATTGTCTCATGGTGGAAGTCAAGCTATTACTGTTATTATGGACAGTTAGGAAAAATTCAGCCTGACATCCAAAGTCCAATAACGAGTCTCAAAGATGGAGTGGATTGGCTGATAGCCACAGGCCTATAATTAGAAAAATTGGCATTAGGAAAATACGGATGAGCCAGTGGTGAGCCCTGTCTGTGCAGATGTGGTACAGCAGCTGGAGCCAGAAAGCGGCACCGGGGTGCTCCAACAGCCAGCCAGGAGCTGAGCCTAGGAAAAGCCCCTGAGCTGAGTGAGTGGAGGATGGCCTCAGGAGAGATTTCTGAGGAGGACATGATGCTGACCCTAAGTGAAGCCAGCCTGTTATTGCTCATTCTCATATACGACAAAACGAAGCACTGGCCATAAGAGCTGTAGAGGTTTGGCTGGGAGTTGGCACTTGCAGCTGATTCCACCCTCTCAGAAAAACTGACATTCTGTCCAACGTGCCCAGAAAATGGTTAAAGGTTTTAATCCTCCTGGATCTGCTCATACCATCCTTCACACCTTGTTCAAGCCCCCTCAGTGCCTCTATGTTCCTCTTTCCCAAATGTTTTAAAGGAAACAGCAGGAGCAAGAAGTTCAATTGTGCCAGGATATAACTATGAAAAACATGCTGAGGGACAAGTCAAGGCTTCTTCTGCACCATTCCTGGGCACAGGTGGGGAAGACCGAATATTTGGATGTACAAAAATACCAAAATGTTCATACATGTGATTCTGGCTCAGACGTACAAAATGCTAGCAGAAACCTCAGCAGGAAGCCCACAGTACACATCCCCAAGAGTAATGTTTCCCTCCATTTGCAAATATTTGATTTTGATGGGGAGGCTTGAATAACAAAATTCCATCTCCTGAACAGCAAAGTTCTGGCTTTGCAGCTTTCTGTCCCCTCTCCCAGGAGATCCACTCACATCCAGACCCAAAGGAGAGGTTCACTTTCCAGTTCCCAACATTTCCATTATTTTTTTAGCCCTAGACTGTGGATTTCCCTTCAGGGGCAGGAAAGCCTTTTCACCCGTGAATCCACCTCTGTGCCACTCCAAGCATTGTTGTACTTGGGTTTCAGCTCTCTGGGTCTGTGCAGGCAGGAAATGAGGATTTTCCATCCTCACAGTTCTCATGTTCTGTACCAGGGAGGGACAGCTGTGACCTACACAGTGCTGGCAAAGAGATCTGGGATGTTCTACACCGTAAATTCCTCACCTGTTCTGGAAGAAGACAACTATTTCTTCCATGTTTGCATCAATATTTAAACACCTCAGCACATCCTGCTGACAGCTTAATGATAAAAGTCAGCTTGGACATTTTCCCACCCCGAGCTGATTTTCATCTTCCAAAGCCCCCAATAAACTGTGTCTTTGCTGGTGGTGGTGGGAGGAGGAGCTGTCACCAACCACACTGCACAGATGGAACAACAAGGGGATACTAATGCAAGGAGCTTGTCCCCAGATTCTGTGACACAGCACAGAAATTGGATGTAGAAATACACTGCAACCTGAGGGTCCCAGGGCAGCCTTCCTGTCTTGTGCTCATTCAAAGCCTAACATGAAGTTTACCCCTGAGCTACACACTTCAGTGGTGAGGTGACTGATAGCAGGATAGAGAGGGGCTGCCCCTGCCAGGGCTGTCTCAGGGCACTTGCAAGGGTACCACTTGGCAATGGGAACAGGGAAAGAAACTGGACCTTGGGAAAGGCTCTTTCCTGGAGTAAATGAACTCTTTGGAGATCATTCATGGTTTACTTGTTCCTCACTTCAGGCTTCTGTTTGCTGAGCTTGGCCCTGTCCTGGTGAGTAATCTCTCACAAGATCTCCAGTGTAGTGCCACTGAGAGGAGTACCAGAACCCAACCACTGCGATTATACGTTCTTGATAGCAGCTGCTAAGACATGGGTAAACCAGAAAAGCTTCAAGATACCTGCTGATTGTAGCACTCCCTGAGTAGGAAACCACAGCCTCACACAGAATTAGGCAGCTTATAAGTTGAATCAGAGCTGCCCTACACCTTTGACCCCTGAAAAGTGCCTTTCATTGTAGGACCACAACATAGCAAAGTATTATTTTACTGCTGAAGAAATCAAGGCATGAGTTGATACAGGGATTTCTTGGAGCACAGGAAATGTGATACTCATGGTACTCCCAAGGAATGAGGATCAGTGCATGGCATGAGTTGATCACTGCAGTCTCTTTTGCCCTTGTAATCCAGCTTGATGAAAGCCCATGTTTCTGGACTCCCAGTCGAACACCATATCCAGTAGACCATGCTACCCTTCCCACTGCTCCTTCTCAGGTGATGGATCTTCTCCCTGTCCCTACAACTGCTCTTCCAAGTCTGCTTCCCCTGCTGCCTACAGCTGCACAGCCAGGACCTTCCATCCAGCTCAGGAGAATAAGGGCAGGATGAAGACATGAGTTGTAGGTAGCGGTTTCCTTGCAGCATTTTTCTGCTGCCAAGGAGGGAGAAAAGATGGCCCACAAGCCATGGAAGTTGGCAGAGTCCCCGTGAGGCCATTCTCTGCTGGCCAGCCTTGCCGATGTGCTGTAGAACAAGAACTGGCCAGCACCCACAAGGCAAACCTGCTGCCGATTGCAGGAGAGCTCCAGAAAGGTTAAAACACTCTCCCCTTTTCACTCTGATGTCTCTGCAGCCCCTTCCTCCAGCCAGAGCTCCACTTAATAATTAATTGGAGAAATATGCCCCTTACCAAGCAGCAACCAGGACATTTAGATCCTCCTGAGAAAAGCTAAGTCTCTATTTCTGTAATGACTGGCAGCAGGAGATAGGAGGCATTTACAGAAGGAGAGTGAAGTGCTGTCGCAGCTGAATCAGGCTATCAACCTATTCTTGCCAACCACTCCAGGGCTCGGTGCAAGGAATTTTTCATCCCCTCAGCATCTGCTGAGCTGAGCTGGTCACAAGGTGCAGGTTACACCACATTGGCATGGAGACATCAGGAAGCAGTCCTTTCCCAGAGAGACAGGACAGAGAAAGACCAAAGAAAGACGTGGGAGGCCCAAGCAGAAGTGGATCCCAGGTCAAGGCTCCACTGCTGACATTGTGCCTCTGTCTCCTGTTCCAACAACACCAGAACACCAAAGTTCGTGAGATTTAGCTCAGAGAAAATCAACAAATTTGCCTTCCAGATCATTCCCTTACCAGGAAAGCCATCGAAAGGGGCCTCTTTTCTCTCCTTAATGCTTTCACATGTCATCCAGCTAGGCAGTTCTGGTGCTAGCTGAAGTGCCTGGGATGTCTCTGTGCTGCTTCAAAGGTGAGTCTATAATCCCACCCAGTCATGTACCATGGTGCAGTGAGTAGGACATTACACTGGAAGTACAGGGAAACGAGGTTTGTACTCCTCCATATCCTATCATAAGGGGGCCTTACAAAAGAGCTGCAGAGGGACTTTCTACAAGGACATGTAGCAATAGGGCAAGGGGTGGTGGCTTTAAACTGACCGAGGGCAGGTTTAGATTAGATAGGAGGAAGGTTTTTTACAATGAGAGTGATATAACACTGTAACAAGTTACACTGGAACAAGAGAATTTGTGAATGCCCCATCCCTGGAAGCGTCCAAGACAAGGCTGGATGGAGCTTTGAGAAACCTGGTATAATGGAAGGTGTCCCTGCCCCTGGCAGGGCTGTTGGACTAGGTGACTTCACAAGGTCTCTTCCAACCCAAATTATTCTATTATTCTACAATATGTAGTGGTTTGTTCAAGTTTCAGATGTTCACTATATCTCCCAGATATGAATTTTCACTGCCAGTATAATGTGAACAAGAATTCCTTACAGAATGACCTGAGGTCCCCTGATCAAGAGCGTTAAGTGTTATTGTCATAGTCAACTGAAGTAGAGGTAATAGCTGTAAGATTAGTTATATTTATGGCACAGTCCTTATCATCACTCATTTTATGTGTGCTCTTCTCACCAATCCATATTTACTGCTTGGAACATTTTGGGCCCTTTTACAGCCTCATAAATCCCACTTAATTTTGATACAAGATGGGCAACACTACATCCTAAGCTAGTAGCTAAGCAAAGACCTAGCAAAAAAAACTGCAAGACCTTACATCTGATGGAGAGCATAAAATTTGCATGCTCCTGAAAATCTGTGTGCTGTGAAAAGGTGTGGTATTTGGTAAACAACGTAAAAAGCTGGACCTAAAGCCATGTGGAAGGTTTAACCGACCAGTTCATCAGTAAATTGCAATAATTCAGAATATCCCAATCAAGGTGCTAGGAATTGCATTTCATCATTTGTATCAGACTTTGTACTCAACAAGGACAGATAATGAAGATTTTCAACGTTATTTTAAAATTATTGTGGATATATATTCCTAACCTCCTTTTTCCACTTGCTGGTGTTGGGCTCAGGGTAACTAAGTATCCTGAATTCACAGACAATAGGATAAATGCATAACTAAATGTTGCAGTGAAAGCTTCCAGAAATGATATTATTTTTCTGGCAGTTACAAGGTATTAAAAATACATTAAGACATAGGGGAAGAGACTATTGATACGCACTGGAGGTGATCTCATGGGTATAATGGAGGTCATGCCAAGTAATGACAAGAAATTGCACAACAGTGTCTAGTTTAATTTCTCCAGGACAAACTGTGCTGAACTCTCACTGTTCTCCACCTGTCCTGAAATATCTTGTTTTGCCATAAAACAAGAGATATCTTGTCACTTGCCACCAAGTAGTCATGACATCTCATAAAAGACAGATTTTCTCTTCTTACAGGTTCAGTGGCTTTCATGGTTCTGTGGTGGCAGGTGGTGAGAGATCAGAGTAGGAACAGAGCTGACCTCTGAAGCCTCATTTCCTCCCACCCCTCCAGAGAGATGGACACTCTGCCCAGAAGTCCCTCCACACTGCTCTCCAACAGAGCCTCTCTGTTTACTCTGGAATGGCACTAGACCTATATTTCCACTTTCAGTCCTTGCTGCCCACACATGTGGCATATTCATGAGCCAAAAAAAAACAAGTTCAGGGTAGATCCCCACACTCTGAATTTGGATGCAGGCACCCCAGTCCTGCAGGCTGGGATTTCCTCCTCTGCTGGAGGAAAGAAGCCTTGCCTCCTCCCAGTTATCTTGTGATAAAAAGGCACTTTCCCCCAAGACTGACTCTTACTGGGGCAAAGAAAGAAACAGTTGATTCTTTCAGACAAGTGTCTTCTTATCCAGCAGGTTTTGCCTGTGAACATCTCCTGCTTTAGACACACACTAAGGACTTTCACCACTGTTTGTAATGTTGCTGGTTGGAGACACTTTGATATCTGCCCTCCTGTAAATGATCCAGCTGTTCTCCATGGCCACTCAGCTCGTCCAAGCAGTCTTCCCTCCATGTACTGTGCCTGCCCGTTTATTCTCCTTGACCCAGGCACTGTCTGCTACACTGGCCACATCCTACAGTCCCACCACATTCCTAAACCCAGGCTCCTGAGAAGAAGCTGCCACTTATGCCCAGCTGTAACAATTCTGCAATGAAGAGGAACCCAGGAACTGGCCAGTGTTGCTGAAAACCATTTTCATTTGGGTCAAGTCAACTTTGTGAGTCTGTGTTTGGGATAAATAGCTCACAAGCCAACTCAGACTTGCAGAGTGTATTTTGAAAACCATCATGAGCTCTATTTCAAAACAGAGTGAGAGGAGAGAGTATCTTTCATTATAAAAACCAAAACTTCACATTGGCTGCTCTCTCATTAAGGGATTTAAGATGCCATTGTTTCAGGGCTCTGAGGTTCTGACTTCTGATAAGCAGCAATTGGGATGTTCCTGAATACATTTCAGTGCTGGATACATTTGGTTCCTTCCTTTCTTGGATGCCTTTGCTTTTTCCCTGATAACAAAAGCTTTCCATCTGGGGCACCTTATGCAATTTATCCTTTTGTGTCTTCCACCAACAAAAAGGACCAAAAAAATGACTAAGAGAACATCATGACTGGGCTACGGTCCCAGGCTGGCAGTCCCTAGCTGTGATGTTTCAGGCAACAAGGAGATTTTTCAGGAAGTTATTTCCAGGGGAGATCCTCAGTCCCCCAACACATGTACATTTTCTTTGGTGCTTTACAGGTGCCACTAGTGCCTTCTTTAAAGAAAATGTAGCAAGGTTTGGGATCAGGGGTCTTGGTTCCACAAGCTGCACTGTCCCATGTCCTTGCACAACATTGGATTTAGAGAGGTGGCAATGCAGATGAAGGAGCAACAGCAGCTCTGGCAGGCCCCTCTGAGCTACCTTTAGGGCCAACAGCAGCAGTAAAGACCTTGGTGCAGGCAGAAAACCTGCCTGGGAATCTGAGCAAGCATTAGGGTAGCTGGAAGTGAGTGCTGTTGCCAGGACTACACTGATACTGGTACCCAACCCAGCCAGTCCAGCGCCAAGTATTTTGTTGCTAAAATCTCTGGCTATGCCACGCTGCAGAAATAACCCCCCAGCCAAGGGCTGTTCCACAGGGAACAGATCACCGTGTGCCTGTGCATCAGCTGAAGTCAGGTCACAGTGTGCAGATGGCAAGGAAGAGCAAAAGAAAAGAAATGCCTGTGTTTTACAAATAGGGGAACTGAGACACAGATGGAACAGGCAGCTAGTGTACAATCCTATGGGAATGCGGAGATAAACCCAGGGACCGAGCAAGTTCTCCAGAGTCTGAAGTCAGGGCGCCAGTCATGATGTCAGCACTACACACATGCACACACACAACCTCTCTGGCATCTGCCCTGTGGGAAGCAAGGAATTTAGTATTTATCTCTTGGAGCCTTTCTTGGCAAATAAGATCATGAATATCTGTACAGCCCTTTAAGAGCCTTGAACAGAAGGCTCCATCAAAGCAATGTATTAATAGTTTGTTTGTTTTTGAAAAAGGGAACAGATGGACGAAATCTTGGAAATAGGAAGAGAGAAACAAGATGTGATTCTATGTTGTAAAATTCCTTTCCCACTTCCAGAAGTGACTAACACTCTCCACTTTGTGCTATTGTACAGCAGAGACAAAAGGTAATGCATTTGCTGCAATTTTTTTTGTATACTTAGAAATTTCTTTATCAAGCAAAGCTCCAGACTGCTGGCCCCACTCTCCCCTGTTTTAATGAAAATCTGACATGGAGTTGCCAGTTGAAAAAGCCATTTCTGGCATTCGTTTATTTCCTTATCTCTCTTGTTCTTAGGGAAATGATGAGGCATCGTCAGGTACAGAGTGCCTGAGTAATGGATTGCAGGGGGCACCTCACAGCAACTCTATAAAATAGATTTCCACTGGCAGATCACTTTGCACCTCTCTAGACAGACTCAAGCTGACATGCCTCTTCCTATGCTTCTTGAGGTCTTATTTCAGAGCCACTTCAGTGTAGTTTACTTGTGAATATTTCCAGAAAGCAAACCCAGTTTGTCCTGGATTCATCATGGATTTGCTTTTAGAACTGCAAAGAACCTCTAGCACCAAACTCTGGACATGTCTTCACCTGCAAATTCTCTAATGAAATAGCAATGGCCACTTGAAAGCTCACAACAAGAGCAGGAACAGAGCTGAGTTTTCCTGCTCCCAAGTGCCTGTGCTTGAGCTGAAGCAGTCTGTACTTCGTGTTTGCACCAAGGATAGACAGGGAAGCCCTTTCAGTTCAACAGAATACAGTAGGGTCAAACAGCAAGCAAACATCTTCACAGCTATTAAGGTGGCTTCCATTAATACCCACATAGCTCCTAACAGCTTCCAAAATAATTTTTAAAGCCATAAACCTGCTTCAGCCCCATCCAGGCCTTTAACAGGCAGGTGAGCTGCATGCTAGGTAAAGACATGGATTCAGTTCCACAGGAGAATTTGAAGTGCTACAGCATGGCATGAGTTCCAGTCAGAAAGAGATCACATGGAGGTATCTTCCAGAAAACAAAATTCCAACCGGCTGTATTGTTTAGTTACCAACAGGTCACATATATACATGCATGTATTCTCATGTAAGTTTATATGCAAGATCACTGCAATCAAAGTTGAAAGATTTCATTAAAAAATACCAGTAGACGAATGTTGTGAGAACCTTTTCCTGTATCATAGCAAAACTGAAATCCCAGTAACAATAGGACTTCTATAGCTTTTCAATTTTTTCCAAAAGAAGCCTCAGCTGAAAGTGCAAAAGCCAGTAGAACTCCCCAGGATGGAAGGCAGCAGGAGTCATACAAACGCTCCTTCTCTAGCAGAGTGCCACGGAGTCCCTTATGAATATCCTGGACTCCTCTTCAGCCACCAGTTTAGCACCCTCATGTCCTGCCAGGGGCTGGAGCACAGTGCTGACTGACTGACAGACAGCCATCACTACCATCTCTTTACAAGGCATGGAATTTCTGGGAATCAGCAAGTTCTTGCTGCTGATTCAGATTTGATCAGATGTGGCTTGAGATGGTGCAGCTGGGTCTGAATGTCTTTGCTATTGAATGTACAAGCTGGAGAACAGAACTAGATTTCCAGCCTTCACTGAAGAACATTAATTACCTTTGCACGAGGGCTTATGCATCACATCATCATAGGCAGAATTTGCCTGGCAGTGCCCAGCTACTCCAGAGGTTAAAGGAGGAGGGAGAGATGCAGGACTTGTTCAGGAACACCAGAACCACAGAGGTGCTGTAACTGGTGATAATCAGGGCATCTTCATGTTTCTCAACACATGAAGATTGCTGGTACTGGGAAGAGGTGTGCTTTACTGTGCGCCCCATTCCTTCCAACCCTTCCTGCCATCCACACAGTCACACACTGGAAAATACTTGTGCAAGGAGCATCCCTGAACATCACCGACCCTTGTGTGCACACTGTAAAGAGCTTGGCATTGCCAGAGTGAATCTCCTGGGAGAGGCAACAGCAGAATCATCACAGCACTGCTGAACACTTGGGGAGGAGCAAAGCAATCCTGAGGAACACAAAATCCTCACAGAAGCGTGTCTCTGCTCTGAGTTTGCTTACAAGGAGATGAACCGTGGTCTCCTGCTTCCTCCTGCCTCTCTGCAGTGAAAGGCATCGCAGTCAGGGGCAGCGCTCCCTTTCCACACTAGGGCCGATTCCCTGTGCTCCAGCCAAGGAGCTATCCTGGGGAAGGAGAGCTGAGGCCGTGCGTTCAGCACCAGCGGGAAGGGGAAAGCTCAGCCTGGACTCAGCCCCTGGAGCCACCAGGCATGGCCAGGGCAGTGACCTGATCACCAGCCCTCAGGGGGACATACAGGGGACAGAGGGGACACTCAGGCTGCTGAGTCCAGTCTCCTGCTGCTGGAAGTAAACATATCCTAGGACTTTACCAGGTTCGTCTTAAAACTGCTTCAGGTCATTGGGTTTCAGTCTGACTTCTTACTCCCAGCAGTTCTGCTGGGAACTGCTTCCCAGCCTTTTTTCTGGAGTGGGGCTGCCGAGGTCAGGGCAGGGCAGTGTTGCCTTGATCTCATGCTGTGTTTTAACACACAGAAACAATGTTTGTACGGAATACAGCTCCAGCTGCATGTGTGTAGGGAAGCAAGGTGCAAGTTCTCTTCTGCCAAAGCAATCGAGCAAGAAAATACCCAAGTGGATTTCAGGCATGGCAAGGATGGAATGAGTGTTCTATGTACAGCTACTTACAGATGCACTTCTGTCCACACCAGGGACAAAGACTTGTTACACCACAGAGCTTTATAAAACACAGAGATGTGAGTCCTGCTCCAGAGTGCTTGTGCTCTGTGTGCAGTCTCCAGAGATACTTGGCTGTGAAGCCAATTTTGCTGTGCAGGCTGGAGTAAGCCACCCATCATCTGTGTCAGCAAAGTGGGGACCGCTGTATTCCGAGATCCCTGGATGAAGATCATCACTCAGTACCAAATTCTTTGCAGTTCCATTTCACCATCTGATTTCTACAGCAGCCAGTACTCTATATAGAAATGTCATTTGCTTCATCTCACAAATCCGCTGATGAGCTGTTACATGCCCAGATGTCAAGCTTTACAGCAGGAAAAAAAAATTAAGGTATTTGTGGTAGTTTTGTATTTTGTTTAATAGAAAGCCTAAATTAGGCACTTCTCTGTTAGAAATGCGAAGAGAGCACTGAGCTAGTGGATGAATCTTCTCTAAGCAGATTAAAAGAACTATCCATACCAGCAGAAAATAAAATGTTTTGGTTCTTCTAATCCACAGTAGGAAGGAAGGATGGGGAGAGTGCAGGTACTGAGGAAAGGATGGACACAGCTGCTGCAGTGTTAGAGTTGCAGCACTGTCAGCCCCAGCCTCACAAAAATCAGAGATTAAGGCACTAGAAGAATTTAAAGCAAAGGAAAATACAAGTTCTTTGACATTGAAGCTGTTGCACTCTTAGTTGTGCTTTTTCCCTCAGCCAACATAAGCATTAGAAAAGACACTTTAATAAAGAGATTTAGCTGTGATATTCCAGGGGTAGGGTCCCTACAGGAGACAGAAGGATGACAAAAATGGCAGGAGCTGTGCGTGCTGGGAGATAATCCTACTTCACTTGCTGTAACAACTGCCAAGGGACAAGAAAAGCAACAATTAATTATGATCATACTTTTTGAAAACTTCTTTTGCTTTGAGAGCTTACTGTTAGTAAAAGAGCCAAAGGCTTTATTTTTAGAGTATGGCTTTTGTTTTGACATTGCCCAGTCATGAGCACATGAAATCTCTCTGTAATAGGGGATGTAGCAGGGTGTGTACAGGGGGTCTCTGGAATAGCTCCAGCCCATCCTCCCCAGGTGTCATCCAAATCTCTGAGCAGACATTTTCATTTTCCCTGCACAGTCCAAGCATATGCAAAGGGGTGGGAAGCAACCTCCTGCTTCTTCTACAACTGAGCGCAGCAATATAAAAACCTCATTCTCTCTCCTTTTATGTTGCCCATAAAGCTCCAAATGTTGCTCTTAAATGGAGTCCCCCTCATGCATATAATTGAGTGAGTGATTTCTCAGCCACCTGCATTATGATTTTACTGGGCCAAATGTTGCCCGTTTCCTCTGTTAAAGCACTTTTTGCTGAGTTTTCAGCTGTTGCTATGCATGAATTTTCCAGAGCAAGCATAGACAGCAGGCAGTGTAGAACAATTAACACTTCCAGCTAACCTCATTAACTTCCATTGTGCATCAACAACAATATAAGATTCAGATTGATGTCACTTGCCGCTTTCTTAGCAACCCTGAAAATCCTGTGCACTTTCCTTTCCTGAGAACCTACCCGAAGAAAGAAAAATCCCAACAGTTCCAGAGATAATTCATTACCACCACACTGGAGTGAAGGCAATAGCTCCCTGACAGTGATGCGTAGGAAGGCTGGCTTCCTCTTGCTCCTGCCAGGCTGGATTTTCTGATGTCTAATAATGCAGCTGAGCTCAATTTGCAACCTGAGCTGCAGAAGGATTTCCCCCTTCTTCATAAGACAGGTTACAAAAACAGCTAGAAAGTAAAAATGTCATTTACTTCGTGTTTATTTTCTTTTATTTATACTTTTTTTTTCCCCCATTAATTGCTTACTAAAACATCATATGGGCACCACTGTCCAGCTTTCAAAGGTTTTTGGAGTACAGAAGAAAACATAACAATTTCTGTCCTACAAATGGGGAAACTAAGGCACTGAATGTCACGAGACATCCCAACACTTGCACAGATCACCAAGCAGCTAAGTTTTTCCCTGTTCAGTATTCTAATGGACCAATACTTGCATTGTCTGATACCTGGGAAAAATGGAATAAAGTGTTGACAGTCTCAGATTTGTGATAAAGACTACCTTTTTTATCCCCTGTTGAATATTATGCTTTGAGAAACAGTAAGATGCAAGTACCGAAAGTCAGAAGTCCTCCCAGGTCATTAAAACCAAGAGTTGTATAAAAAACACTTTTAGCAGCATTTCTCATAAAGACTTGGTTTAACTTCAAAGCCCGCTGTTCCTTATCAATTGCTTCTAGGGGAAAACCAACCAAATATAAAGAACAATTTAAGCAAGACAGACCCTTCTCTTCCCTACATGTGCATGCTGCCTTCATCAAGACAGGCAACTCATCAAATCAGACCAACTGCACCCACAAAAATAAATAATCCTTAAGTCTCTGTGCAACAGTTCATGCTTCACTTCCACCCCATGCTGACCACTCACTCCTCCTCTGCCCCTCAAAAACCCTTGACTCGCACAAACATTGGAGATTGGGGGGAGGGTGTCTCTCTTTCCCTGGAATCCAGAAGGACTTTACTTCTTACCAGGTTTTTAGCCAAAGGTTGAATTGCATCCTCCTTCTCCCCTGGGGAGTGGGCCAGAGAGTTTCAGGAAATGTTGGGATTCACCCATGGGCCTGTCTCAAAGGAGGTTGCAACATCCAGCCTTGGATAATCCCCAAACCTCTACTGCTTTTCCACAGGGAAAATATTTTTAACCTGGAATGTTCCAGTTTAATTTCTACCAACAATCAGGTTTTGGAGCAAATAAAATTTTTCTGTGGGTTTGTTTTTTGGGGTTTGTTTTGTTTTGTTTTTGTGGGGGGGGAAGAGGAGGTGGTGGTGGTGTTATTTTTTCAATTTTTTGTTTCATTCTCCTATGTCTAGATGCATTTTTATAGTTCACCAGACTTTGAAACGCCACCCTCAGTACATCATAACCATGCCTTAGATAATGATCTAGCTGTACTCATGTTTTGCTATCTTCCAGGCTAGTTTAAATGGATGTTTTGATTCCTGGCAAATTCACAAATTAGGTGGCAAGGGGTAAATATGCAGTGCTTAACATGCAAAGCAAAATCAAGGGCATGTTGATCTTGGTTTGGCTTTGCATTCACTGTAAACAAAGTCCTGCGACTTCCATAAAGAAAAGCTAAAAATTAAAGAGCATGACTTTTCTCTTTTTTTTTGTTCAGTGGAGATTCTTTGCATCCCTGTGTTAAGGTTTAACTCCTTCCTGATGCTGTGTAGGAAATTTCTTCCAAGTTGGGTACGGTTTATGGAAAGAGCCTGACCTACTCACCTTCTTTCTGGAGAAATAGGTCACGGGTTACAATAAGTGAAAAAGATCCCGTAATCCTGCCTTGTCCTCTTCCTGGTGGTGCAGAATTACATCCTATAATCTGTTTTCCAGGGCAGAGCCTATTATTTTAAGAGACGGGACACAGACCAGATGCTACAAATTTTACTGATCCAGCACATTGTCCTGGGTGTCATAAATTAATTGGCCACTACAGATAGCTTATTTCTTTCCCTCCTGGAAATTGCCACCCAAGACCTGCACAGTCAACACCTGCTGCTTCTTAAGATAGTGCAGACTGCCTGTTAATGAAGCACCTGGGTGCACACACCACCCATAGGTGACACTAGTAAGGGGGCAGCAGATTTCTGTCCTGGAGCACCCATTCTCCACATGTTTTCATCCTGTCCAATGTAACTAAGGAAACTCACCAAAACCTTTGGCAGTTTTTTACCTCAAGCTGGGATAGTGATCACTGCAGTCTAATATACACCCCTCCACTAAACATGGAATTTATTCTGTATTGATTTTTAGGTAGAAATATGGTAGAGAAATGGCCATTCCACAAATGAAACTAATTTGCTCCAGCTTCTTTTTCCAGAGACTATCAAAGAACAACAGAACACTTTCCGCTCTAACTCTTCAGCTGTAGCTCTAATCCATCTGGAAAGTTCCACCTTAGGCAGGAGTGGCCAAGGAAGGCAGCTATGGGTTCACTCTCAGCAGAGCTGAGTCAGAAAGGGACTGTGGACTGCCTGTGCTTGGAAGCAGAAGAGACAAGCAGTTAGATCATTGAAGGCTAGAGGGTTATTTGGAGATGAGATCCTGTTAGATGACTAACAGAAAAGAGGCAAAAAGAGATGTAGTTTTTGTTCTGTGATGACCTATGCAACTTAAAAACCAGAAATTATTTATTCAGCTTGAAAATTCAATAGGCACAAGTGTAACAGGAGGAAGGCAAAAGGAGTAAGAGTGAGGAGAGCACGGGAATTATCACGCATGACATAGCACCCAGGGTGTGAATACCAAGCACATCTGAAGATGAAGAGCAAGTTCTTGTTGTCCTTTCTCACCACAACAAGGGTCAGGACCAAGCAGGAGCACGTGACATGGGTCATGTTCATGGCAGAGGAGCAGAAAGTTGTGAGTGTACGTGAGGGGAGTCAGGACTTGGCATGAGGAGCCATCACCAGATAAGGAAATGCAACCACCAAGTGAAGGCAGGACCTGGCAGTCAGTGCTGCCTGTTCAACCCAGCTCCTCACCCTTCAGATGGGGTTTGCAGAAAGCACAAGCACTCCTGCAGCCTTCATGCCACTTTCCTTGGAGCAAAGTATGGGGCACCGGGGAGGGTGTGCAGGGAAAGCAGCCATTTACTGGTGCTGTTGTTTGCACCATGATTTGGTACCTAGCTGGTCTGGGAAAACAAGCACCAAGGACCCAGGGTGGTTTGGATTTTTTTAGTTAGGAAAAAACCAAAAAACAAACAAGACTGTGTGCACGACGGCTTCTGAGCAAATGAACCACAAGTGCTTGCTCCAGCCCTGCCCTCCCTTCTCCTGCCACAGGGGCTCTGACTGTGCCTCTTCACAGGCATCTGATGGATCTGGCACCTCATGCTTTAGAGAATAAAGCTAAGTAAAGGAAGGAGAATGAAAGGAATTCTTTTCAGCCCCATGTGTTACTCTGCTCTGGTTTGTAGCAGCCTGTTTAGCTTCTAGAGTGATACTTACTTGTACCATGGCCTGATTTTTTTTCTGAGAAATAAGCTTTATAGTTACTGAGTTTTGCTCTTTACCCACACAAGAGATCCCCAGAGATCACAGCAAGCTGGTGGTAGATTTAGACCTGGCTCCTGTGCATGCTCTGCTCACTAGACTGATTCCCTTTCCTTAGGGCAGCAACCATGCGGGGTCTAAGAAAACCAAAACACCAAATCACCAGATACAACCCAAGCCCTAGAGCACTTAAATGCACTATACTACTAAAACCATTCAGTCCCACAGCTCCCATCCCAGAGATGGGAGCCTCAGGCTTGATCCCACAGCATGGCAAAGCTGCCAAGAGCCTTGCTGGCAGCCAGTCCTGGAGCTGCACTGGGCAGGCTCCTGCTGAGCTGCCTCTGCTTCTGGAGGGCCAGAAACCCCTGGGGACCAGCACAGCAGACAGGAGGAACCATATGAAGATGAGAGGTCTAGCCCACACTGGCAGCTCATTTCCCACACAACCCTAAACTCTGATTTGGTTTAGCTACCAAACTACCAGATTTCTGCCTTAACCACAACCACCAGGTGCACCTCAGGTGAAACCCAAAGCTTCACACAGTTTCCCAGAACTTCCTTCCAGCTCAGACACCGCCTCACTCAGCGAGTCTGGGGTCACCTGGTAGAGATACCATGAAATGACGGTTATTACATTTCCCCTGTTCTTTCCTGTCCATCTAGTCTGTGAGGCAGCCTGCTCCCCTGGCAGTGTGATCAGAAAAGCACCCAAGGGTAAATAAGTACAAGCATCAAGGTACAAGTGTTAAGATATATGGGGTATGTGACATATTTGTGGGAGAAGGTAGTTTTCTTCCCAACACACAGATCCATCTCCCACTGGAAGGAGGAAAGAGGAAACACCCAGGATTTTGGTTTTGGTTTTGGTTTTTTTTATTTTTCTTTGCCTCCGTGGCATGTCCAGCTGATTTTTGTCATTTGCCCTGTTTGTGGGTGCCCTGTTGGTGGGTGACACCAGCCCTTAGCAGAGGGGTGAGAAAAGCAGTTACTCCCTCCTCCCCCAGCACCTTATCCTCTGACTTCCCTGTTGGGACACACTGTGGTATTGTGTTCTGCCCTGGCATGAGTGGCTGCATGCAGATGCCACTGCCATCCAGATAATCAGCGGTTATTGCTGTGACAGTCTCTGAACATCACTACTCAGAGGAAAATGTGGGGTGTTTATTAGGCCATGGTGGTTTCTAAGGACACAACTGGGATTGGGGGCCCTCATCCCCATAGCCCAGACACAAGAACCTAAGTGCCTTGCACCTGCCAGCGAGCCTTATTGCCAGCAGAGAGGAGCTGTATTTGATTTTTTTTTAAACAGCTCAGTAGATCATGTCAGCAGACAACAATGTGCTCACTCCACAAGACACAGAATTTGACAGGCAAAACAACCTGCCAGTTACTTATCATTAGTGCAAATGACTGATTTTTCGGTTCACCGGCAGTTCAGAATAATCTGAAGGTTTTATTTTGAGTCAAACCAAAGAATTTTTTTTCCAGAACTTTCAGCTCACCTTGATAGTTCACATTTCTACTCCAATTTCTTTTAAATAAAACTTTTTATTATCTTCTAAAAAGTGCAAAAAATGAAAGAGAAAAGAGGGATGCTTCATTTGATCTAAAACTATTTCTATTAGTTTAACTTTCAGCTAAAAAAAGAAAGGGGGGGAGGAATGCAAGAGCAGACATTTCTCCCAGTAAAGAGAACATTATGGTCAGTTGAAACCCCAGATTTTCATTGGAAAAAACCTCGTAACAAAAATTTTGGAACTGTCTTAGCCTGCTTCTCACCCACTTCTCCCACCCTTCCCAGTCAGGCTGCAAAGCCCATCACCCACGTCTATTTTTTGTTGGCTTAGAGATCACAAGTCAAAAGGGAAAGAGCTGCTCATTTCCCATCACTCTTCTCCCTCACTCCCAACAGTGTCCAAGGTCTTTTGCACATCAGTGAATCCCATTCTGCCTCATCCCTGACTATTTCAGCCATCCAGAGCCAGCCTTATGCCATCCACTGGCTTGGAAATAAAAACACATTTAAGAGTCAACCAAGGGAAAAAAAAAAAAAAATAGCAGTAGGTGTGCAGGCCAACCCTGCAGGTGCTTCTGCAATTGAGTCTTGGCTCAGGGCAGTAAGCGTTAGTGACTTTTAATTTCCTCTGTCCCCAGGCATCCTGGATAATATCACTCAGATAGCTCCAATTCAACTCCTGACCTGGCAGACAGTGCTGGGTATCCCACCGTGCTCCATTGAGTGCACTAAGCCTCACATAAGCCCTCTAAGCCACTGGGCTACTTTGGTGAGTCATTTAAAAACACTGAACACACTTTTCCCTACAACTTTGCAAGGAGGGGAGGAATCTACGGCAGGGAATTAAAGACCCCCAAACAAATTTTAAACACAAATTGAATTTTTTAATTGGACTGGAGTGCTGAAGCATATTCAGATCTTGACCTCAAACCAGATCAGGATGGAGAAGTAGGCAGTCAGTTGGCTCTGGAGGTTTGTAGGGGGTCACAGGTGCCTTTAATAACCGATACTGCAAGTTAATAGCTTGGTTAGGAATGGGAATAGAGTAAGATGATACCAAGGAGTTGAGTTTTAGTCCAGCTTGCTTTGAAACAAAGGCTAATATCACAGAATGATCACAACTGGAACAGGAGGTTGGAAAGACTCAGAGATTACTACATTTAAGCTTTTGCTGTTGCAAACATCTTCTTCTTACAATTGTGACAATTTTTTGAAGTTTGTCAAGCCTTGCACAGGACATTCTTACATTGGTTGCTCCTACTGGGAAGAAATTTCAAACTCTGTTAGAAACTTCATCCTAATTATCAGCCCAGGACTCTGTGGGTAGCAAATAACATTCTCCTTTAGCTTTAGTAGCTATTCTCATTTCTTTTGAAGAAACCCACCAAGAGGGTCTTGACCTGAATGACAACAGAATCATGGGATCTTGAGAGGACAGGTATCAATCAACTGCTGGATCACGACCACAGTTTTAATTGATCCTATTGATCAGCTGTTGGTTACCCTGGAAGAAAGTAAGTGCTGAACAATTATTTGGTAGCTGCAGTGCTACCTTGCACTGCCTCCCATTTCATCCCTGTTCTCTGCCTCAGCTGCACATTTCCAGAGGTGTCAAAGGGTGCTAAACCAAGTTAAAAGTTTGCACATAACTTCCTGGAGCTGCTTTGAGAATCAGACTCCAGGCAGGAGTTCAGATCTAAGTCTCCAGTTCAGCACTTGCTGAAGGATCAACAAGAGTATCTTTGTGAGTGTCTGAAAGCCACTGGGTTGCACGGTGCTCTGGCATTTGGCTGCTGCCAAGAATCCTACTCTGATGTTTATTCAAGTTATGACCTGAGCACCCAGTGCTCCAGTTTGCTGACAAGAGGAACCAGAAGCAGTCGGCATTTTTGAGCATCTTCAATCTGTTAACTGACATTTTCTGAAGATGAAAAGCCTTTGGGTTGAGTGCCCATGAGAGAAAGCCCCCTGCCTCCAGATAGTTCCTGCATGGGCCTTGGCATTGGGCCCAGACAACGTCAACAAGGTTCAAGCATGACTTATAGCGCTATCTGAGACAGTGTAGAAAGCAGAAACTCCCATGACAGCATTCACATTCAGGTCTTGTTGATGAAACTACCAGTCACTAATGCCAAAAACAGCAGAGATTATTTTTCACCATGTGGGCTTCAAAATTCGCATCAACAGGCAGAGTAGCATCTTTCAAATAGTTCCTTAAAACACCTCGCTGCCACAAGCCTACCCCTCACACCCATCTGGCAGCAGGCTCGCCCATGGCAAGGCACAGCTTCCTCCTCATTTCATCCTCCTCCAGCACTCCCATTTGCGTTTTGTCCACTTGTTGCATCCTGTCTAATTCCTGTTCAGGCGTTTGTCAGGGAGGGGAAGGTTGTTTTTGCTACTTGCCTGTGCTGCACCCAAAGTAATGAGCCCAGAACCTTTATGTGATCTCCTACCTGATACTCTGATTACAGACTACAAGGAAGACTTGCCTTTCTTCACCCTTGACAATCAAGTGGAAAACACACAATTTCAGAAAAACAAAGGTAATTGGGAAACCTACTTCAGGGTCTGTCCAAAACATTTAATTTGACAAGCAACATTCTGGGTTTGGAGTTACTTAAGTTTGCCCTCCCTCTTTCCACACTTTCAAACCAAAGTTCTGCACATCGAAAATATCCTTTTGAAACAGAAGTCGAAATGCTGTCTGCAAGCCACGGGAAAACATTTGATGTCAACATCCCTATTCTTGCCTTGACCAAAACTCAAACCATATTTGACGCTAAGGAGCAAATAAGCTTAGCCTTTGAACAGCAGTTTTGAGCCAAATTTACTGCTCATTCACAAACTCTAACCAGTTCTTCATGCAAAGCAACACAACCACAACTTCAGGTCATTTGTGACCTTGGCCTTATTCAAAACAAATGAAAGCCTAATGCTTACAGATTTTAAGTCCTAATCCACAAACATCCCAACCCTCACTTTGTTTGCTCAGTATTAAAAAAATATGGGTTTTACTTTCTTTTTTTTCCTGCATCTCTTTTCAAACAAATCCCTCCTGCCTTTGGACAAGCTGACATTGTGTGTGTCCTTGAGTGTGTTCAAAAGCAAGGCAGAGCGTTCCTTTCTCATTACATGGCTTGGCTTATCAGCCCAGAAAAGGTTTGGGTTTCAGGTGTGGCTCTGTGCCAGGTGTGACTGGCCACACAGCACTCACACAGCACCAGAGGCAGGGGCACGGAGCATGTTCAGGCTTACAGGCTGTCCTTTAGAATCACCGGGAAACTCTGCTCTCACCTGCTGATCCTCACGGACAAAAAAACGGCCTCTAGCCTCGGAAGATGGATCAGGAGGAATTAAATTATATTTAGCAGGTTGATTGAGAGGCATGAGATGATTTTCCCACTGAAAGCAGGAATAGGTTCTCAGCTGTATTTCCATTTTGCTGCTCTATGGCCAAAATCCATAGTGAAAAAAGGATGGGAAACCTGGGGCAAGACATTTGTCTCTTCTAATGTATTATCAAGAGCATTAATGCACAGATTTTACCTCCTAAAGTGGACTGGAAATTATATACAAGAGATAGGCCACGTAGGAAATAATTCCTAGACAATGTGATGAGCTGGTGTGCTAGACAATGCCTCTGCAGAGAAGTTGCATCCTGGGATACCTGTAAAAACAGGACTGCCTAGAATCCACGGAGGTGTCCTGTTACTGCACACTAGTAATAAACTGGTAACTCAGCTTTTGCCTATTAATTTTGAAACTGCATACTCTATTTACATATAAATGTAAAATACTCTACATGAGAACAGTTTTCAATTATGTCTCATGATGAAAATGGACTCCATATGCTGTCTGGGTGTTCAAAAGTCCCCCCAAGATCTCCTATCCTTCTTTGTTGTGCCACTTTGCATTTATCTAATACCTTATGAAGTTACTCAGAGGTTACTACTAGACTCATTCAGAACATGCATCTCCAGGAGGGCTTGTAGTGAACAGTCCACATCTTATCCACCAGTGATTCATTAAAAGCAATGCCCTGGTCTTCTTCAGTTGCCCAAACAGGTGTCCCTTTGGCTGGTTGAAATTGCCAAACCAGCTTTTGCCCATAGTGGATTGACAAGTGATGCCATTTGCCAAGGAGGTCTTTCTCCAGCAGACCAACTCTTGCAGAAAAGAGGGAGGGGTGGAGGTGGTAGGAAGGAGGAAAAGCTCCTCTGGAGATGTGATATGTGTAAGGAGATTTCAAGCTTTGAGAGGGCAGTGCAGCCACTGGCAACTTTTCCAAGTTCCTAGCAACCCTTGCACTCACTGAAGTGTCTTTGTACTCCAGAGAAGCTGCAAATATTTGCAGGCTCCAGCTAATTCCTGAGCAGGTAGTTTTGGCTAGTTAATTATGCCCTGCAGCTCTTTGTCAGTCACAGAATGAATCCATAGCCCTGAATTCACAGACTAAATTAATTTCTGATTCATGGCCTGGACAGACCTTTTAAAACAGGGGAACCTCAGGTGCCTGGTGCTTCTGCAAGTTTTCAGCTGACATGACAGTTTGGCAACACCTTCAGGATTTGCCAGTGTTTTCACAGGAGAAGGTCCTGAGCACTCAGATGGTTACCTAGTCCCTTCCCACACCTTGGGGCAGGTTTAGCACTCCCAAAACTCTTCCTCAAGTCAAACCATTCCCTGAAGCATTTGGCAGATGCAAGAGCTCATGTCACTTTTTATATGGTTTCTAATATGGCCATCCTGATCACAGTATCCTGCAGTCTTAGTGGTGTTTATCCTCACAGTAACCCCACAAGTTGGGGCACTGTTGTTATTCCCATTGTACTCCTAGTGAATCACAGCACTGACGTAATTTGCCTGAGACAGAAGATGAATTCTGGGGCAGAACAAGGAACTGAGCACAAATCCCCCAAATTCCTGGCAGGCACTCCAAGCCTAGGCCATCCCAACGGCCTGTCATATTTGCAAAAACATCTGACAGGGCTTTAGATGGAGTGTGTAAGATTTTCACTTGCTTGAGCATGCATGGAAATGCTGGCCATACCTCTGTGGGTATGTGGGTGAATCTGCTGCAGCAGGATGGATGGGATGCTGTTGCATCACAGCCCAATAAAATCCTGCAAAGTCCTCAGGAAGAGAACCTGGTGCCAGGCATAGGATCAGCAGGTGAGCTGTGGGCAGCCAAGGAACCTCTGGACAAGCAGCATCATGCAGCACCTGAACCCAAGCCCAGAGCAGCCACTGTCTCCAGCACGCTTTGAACACGCTTTGAACAGGGTTGTTGAAGTGATCACTCAACACCAGAGGTGTTTGTGAGAGATCTGCTTTGTGTGTGGCCATGTCCAGCTGGCAAGAGATAACTATTAGACTTTTGCAGTGCCCTGCACACACTCCAAATTAAGCAAACCCTGTGTTTAAAGGCATAAATCAAATCACAGTGTTTTCTCTTCCAAGATGAAGATTTTAAAATCCAACTTCAACAAAACGCTCAATTACAGGAGCAGAAGCCACTTAACAGCTGAACTGACTAGCAATGCTCCTTCAGGCTCTGAGATGCTCCCTCCATTCAGAGGGCGGTCAAAAGATGATGATGCTCTGACTCCCTGTCTTGGGGCTTTGTTTCCTCAGGATGGTGGTGAACAGGATGAAAATCCTGTTGAAACTCACAGAAAGCATTGAAGTGCATTTGGGCTCAGCTCTCCAGCAGCAGGGCAGTAAGCACCAGGGTGGGCTTTTACTTTTTATTTTACAAAGATAAAAATCCTGCCTGGAGTTTGTACAGCTGGAAGATAAATGGAGTCAATGCACAAAAAGCACCCACCACTGGCAGCAGCAGAGAGATAAAAGTTGCTAGAATTTGATTGCACCCATTATTAAAACTTATCTTTAACCATCTCTCTGTCTATTGATTTCTAGCCAACTATTAACTAGCAATGACCTTAGAGGCTTGAAAATAACTTGGGAAGTCAAGTAAACAAAAGGGAACCCAGCTTCATACAAAGAACCAAGATATTTGCAGAGACCCTCTTTGCTTCTGCTCATTGCAATAAACTTGTGCTGAGTATTTTTCCATTTAAACATCTGAGTCAATGATCCAAGAAGCTGAGGGTGTGGATAAGCAACTGAGTGTACAGAGGAGCAGAAGGAAGGAATAGGAGTTAATTGTAATTGTGGCTAGAGCATTGAATTAATGTAATCTCAACCAAAGTCAGAAGACAAAGGTTCACATTTTAAGAGCTTAGCTCCACTGGCTTCAAGCCTTCATGTATATTAAAAAGAAACATTAATTATACACAGGTCAATTTGACTTTTTCAGGACATGGTATTATACTGAACCTAGTGCCAAAGAAAGCCATTTTTGTTGTTTAAAAACCTCATGAAAATGGGCAATGGAGTTCTTTTAGAATGAGAAACAGAGTATTTCATCATATGCCTTTATCTTTCAAGCTTTTTCAGGGCTCAGGATTCTTCTTTTCATGATCTAAGAATTTTCACCCCATGTCCTTTCCCTCCATCAGCACATGTACTCTAGTGTCCCCCACATTTCTCTTTGGTCAGTGCTTCAAGATTCCCCCTACAGTCACCACAACTTACACCTCACCCCACCTTGTACCCACAGCTTCCTCAAAACTCTGCCCCTTCCCAATACACTCAGCTCCTTCCCATGCCCTGTAAGGATCATCTGGGGAAGAAGCAGCTTTTACTGTGGTTTGTTTTAGGCTATTTGTGCTCTAGCTGGACAGTCACTCCACTGGCCAAACAGCACCTATAACTTGTGAAAACTCCCTGAGGATTTTATACAGAGCACACTATTGCTTGGCCATTGATTTTCAAGATGCTTTTGTAACAAGGATTGTTCAGGTTGCCCTGTTTAGGTTGGCTGATCAACAGGTTTTACAGTTTCTGAAAGAATACAATAAAGATACCAGTGTTACTATTTTGACAATAATTAATATTCTTACCCACCACTTTCTGCACTACTTTGGTTTTGGCCTTGTTTAATACTGTGGCCAGGGCAGTAGTTCCTAAGAAAATCTCTCAAAATCTTGGAAAAATATTGTCAACATGTAAGCCTGTTGATTTAAATCCCATCCTGGATCCAGTAGCTGATATGTGTGTGAGAGTAAAGTGAATTGTGCAAAATAGGACCAAATGTGGTGACTGTACAGATAAAACTGGGAAATTTTAGAAAGAAATGTGGGATACATTGGGTTTCGAAAATCAAATGTAGGTCTGTTTCTCCTGAGCAGAGAATAGAGTTGGGGACTTCCACGTATCCAAGTTCACACAGGGCATAGTCAGACATAGTGGAGCAAGAAAAGCCAATGTCTCTTTAGTCACAATCCCCCACTACAAACACAGATCTTGCAAAATTCTGGTGTTTCCAGTTTGTGAGGAAATCCTTTAGAAGGGCTTTATGTGCTTTTTCATTCTCACTGTAGGCAAACCATGCCTGGAGAGGCAGCATAAAGAAAGTAATTTGAGGCCAGAAGAGGAAGATGTCCAATTTTTAAAATTAGAAACCTAAACAGAACTCTAAATATTTTGGCAATTCAGGCATCAACACAAATGAGTGGTTTTGTACTGACTCTCGGATAATCCACCATCCATCCTTCTCAAAAAACTTTTGAAGGTTTTGAATCAACTGGGTCACATTTGAAAGAGTGGTAGAAATTTCAGCAACAAGAAGTGCCTACAGGATTTGGCAGAACTCTGAGAGGACAGGAGGTAGAGATCCAGAGGAGTTTCCAGTGTGGAAGGGCACGTGGAAACAACCCTCAGGGAACAGCTGCCTGGCCAAATGGCACGTGTGTCCTGGCTGGCCAACCAGAGCTTGCACAGCTCTGTCCCAGCTACAGCATTACGTTATCTTCCGTGTCACGGAGCCACAGGAAGAGCAGTGTGAAAAGAGCTGGCCTTGTTATGATAGAAACAGAAGTAGGATGAAAAGGCCAAAGGACAAAAACCCACAGGAGACTTCAGTAACTCTGGTGTTCAGGAAACAACAAGGCTCTTTCCCATCCCTTCATCTTCTTCCTGTGAAGGGTGAGATTACCCACCCTAAAGGCAGGAAGACACATACACCTCCCTCACCAGAAGAGGCATGGCATTATAATAGCAGGGCTATTTTTTCCCCAGGAAAAAGAATGAAATCAGCTATTTACACTGGACAAATTACAGGCTCTGGAAAGCACATGAGGCACACAAAGAGAGCAGTTGTATCACAAATAAATATGTGGTGGGGGGAACTTATTGATTAGCTTTGTAAACGCAGTTGCCCAATCAATAGCAATCTCTGGAAATGCCTGGTACTTATTTGGTGCAGCTTGTACAATGAGGATAAATAATAAGAGTACTTAAGGGGCACGTCTCCTGACACCACTGCCGAGCCCTGTACAGCACAAAGCCAGAACATGGTACAACAATTGCACAAGCCAGGACTAATCCACTCTGCTTCTAAAAAAAGAAAAATCACAAGCACAAATCCAAACACAGCCACACTATCAAAATTAACACCTGGATCCCAAAGGTATCCAGACAAGTTTCTGCTGTTCTTTCTGTAGATGGCTGGCACTGGATCCAGGATGGTATGAAACTCATCCGTACCCAGATATGCCCAGCTGGAAGCCATGGGTCTCCCAGGATCTCTGCTATATGGGAATACACAGACCCTCCCCTCTTCCCTGAATGACCAGGGTGCCCCAGATCTTGGACTAGGAGAAAAAATAAAGGCACAAAGCAGCTTGCCAGAACGGTTTGCCTGATGCAGTCCCTCCACGCCAGCACCAGCCCCCTGCCTCTTGGAAGCTCAGTTTGGACAGGCTGACCTCTTCCCATGCCTTCCTCTTCAAGAGCGCCCAGACATGCTGGGACAGGGCAGGGTCCCAAAGCAGGCAGGACCCCAGAGAGGCCACACCACATGCTGCTGGCACAACAGCAACTGAGCAAGAGTCATGGAGGGTTAGCATCTCACCATCAGGACTGCAAGAAGCCCCTGATTAACCCTGACCCAGGCTCCTGGTTATACCACAGCCCTGTGCTAAAAGTAGCACCTGATGGGAAGAAGGGAAAATCCACCTCAGCTCCCCAGAGGCTTCTCTACTTCCCTTCTTTACAGATAGGAAGTTTGCTCACATTGTAACATGAGATCACAGCACAGGAAAGACTGAGGAACCAGACGCTCGTTTAAGCTGCAGCTTTTTCACTGCAGCTGCCAAGGATAACGATGTTTGCGTGGTAGCTGTTTGCAGATACTGCTCACAGCCCTCCTGCGAGGTGCCTGTGCAAGAGCCCATGACCAGCTCATCATAACAAAGACCTTCACCCACCAAACTTACTTGAACCAGCTGCATCGCTCCAAACAAGATGGGGCAGGCAGTTTTCACATCCGCAGCACCCAACACTGCCCATGCAACTGAGGGCTGGAGGAAGAGAAGGAAAGGTGTTTGCAACATAATCTCTTATGTAGTTTTTGGTGCAGATTGCTGCCAGCTGGGTGGTGAGAGAACAGGGGAGCTGCTCTTCTCACTGGACAGAGCCCAAAGGTGTTTCACATTTTCCCTTAGGGCCCTGATGACTCTTCCCATCATCAGGTGTCTCAGGACACAGGGGTCTGGGGTAAATGCTGAAATCTTGTCTTCCTTATGGGAGAGGTGTCATTTACTCTATCCCATGGTGAGAGGCTCCATGGGAATACACTGGTTCTTAAATCACGGCAGGATGAGAGGAGTTTATGTGGAGTAGAAGTGACTCATTTTTCTGTTCCTAAAATGTTGGTGTTACTCACCAGAAAAGTCCCCACATATTCTGAGGGATTCAGTGCTTTTTGTCTTTCATTAACAGCTCATCTTGTTTGCTTCCTCGTCACAGCATCCTCCTCATAAGAACTTCCTGCATCCTTTGTCACCACCTCACAACATCATCACAGCAGCCAAACAGCTCTTGGAAGCTGGAAAAGACATTAGGCAGCAAATGATCCCTTTGTCACTTAAGGAAGGCCCCGTTAGCCTCCGTGGCTCCATGCTCAGCAGCACGGTTACACATGCAGGTTGCGAGTTGCATGGATTTTCTTTGTGACTCAAAGCAATTTTCATTTACAGTCTAGAGGTGTGCACTCATTACCAAAGGGTGCATAAATGAAAGCCTGCAGTTACCTTGCACAAACAGGATTGGTGTCCTCACATGAATCCCTTTGTCTCCTAGGAGGGAGTGCACACATGCTGCTTTTGGATCCTGACATAGCTGGTATGGGGAATTAAAGGTATAGCCAAATTATTTCAGCTCTCTGTACCTAGTTTCCCTAACTGCAAAACATTACTTTGCATTGACCTTGAGGCTAAACATAAATGGAGGCCTAGAGTTGCTACACACAGAAGACTGTACCAAGACAAAGAAAATTTCTTGGGGACCTGAAAAGCAGTGAAAGGGAATACATTTAACTTAGGAGTGGTGTGGGCTATGGCTCCACTTTCCCTCCATCCTACAAAATCTTAAAATTGCTTTTCTTGCTTTTTGTTGTAAATAATTGATGTGCGAAGCGCTGACTCATAAGTCTGGGGTTACAGGAAAGGAAACCTTGTTTCTTGGTTAAAAAAATTCATTTCACAGCATAGGCAGCTTCCTCCGGGGCTGGCTGGCAAGCGCTGGGCCACACGGTGTGTGCCCTGCAGACACGGACAATCCGTCAGGGGAAGATTTCCCAGGCACTGTGGTTCTGCCCATCATTCTGCAAGAGGGGAACCCAAGCATTGCCCCAGCAGGACTGTGGCAGTCCTGTTTGCATGAAGTGGAGCACAGCAGATCTCCCTTGCCTTGGTGCTAAAGCAGAGGTAGGGCCATTGAGTGTGCCAGGTCGTGTTTCTCTGTGCATCATCTGGACCCACGTGGGCTTTTACCCACTCTGCCCGAGCCAGAAGAGGTTGTGCTGGGGCTGCAATGCCCACAGGCTGTTCCCTCTCCACAAACAGTAAACCACATTTTGGACTTCCCCAGTTATTGCTGTACCAAAGTAGCAGTGAAGAGTGTCCCCAAAGCTCAGGACTTCAGGCTTGAGCATAAATCATTTAATTCCTCAAAGACCTTACCACACAAAGGAATAGAGGAAGTATTATCTATACATCACAGGAGATAAGACACTCAGATCCTTAAATTTTTTTCAGCACCTGACCTGTGCTGATTTCCACAGCAGTCAGGCACTTGCACTCCTGCAGTGAGCCACACGTCAGTGACTCACTCAGTGTCAGACAGAAAGTCTGCAGCGCTGCAGAGAAGACAACTTCACTCTTCTGGAGCTCACAGAGGCACTGCTGACACCTGGGGTGCTGTGACACTTCCCCTCACTCCCTTCAAGCAGCATTATTTCATCGTGTCTGCCAGGCACAATTTGCTGCTGGAATTCAGTACTTTTATCTCTGCTCTTTGATGGACACCCTTGTGGCATATTTGACTCATCTTCATTCTAATATTGTCGTGATAGAATTCAACACCCCCTCCATTCTCCTCAGACACTGCAGAAAAGATGAATTTGGAAACTTCTTTCTCAGAGCAATTGATGATAACAGCTTCATTGTCACTGACAAAGCCAGTCACAGGCTGTGCCTTCCAAAGCCAGTCACAGTCTGTGCCTTCCAAAGCCATAGGAATGTTGTTGCTGTAGCTGTGCATTGTGTTGTCTATGGCTGTGCAAGGTGCAAAACAGGGAACCAGCCTCTGTCCCACAGAGCTTGCAGCCCTAACAATCATCCATACATTGAATGTTTACTATATAAATATCTAGCTAAAGAAAGCATCCAAGTCACATAAAAGCTCAATGGATCAAAAAGGTCAATGGAGAAGCAAGATTGGATTTCAGGAGATTGGGTTTTATCCATAGAATAGCAATTTGCAGAGCTTCCGTGTTGTATTTAGAGAGGAGCAAAAGCTCACAGAGAGTGAAAAAACCTTAAGATGTAAATCCCTCCTTGTGAAAGCCTGTCCTGAGTAAAGTCTCCTCCACTTGGAAAAGGACAGGAATAGAAGAGCTCCATAAACTGAGCAGCATTCTGCCTGTGCAGGCCTGACAGACCTGGGAAGTGCTCGGCTCCTGTGGTATGGACACATATCTGAGAGGTGAGGCAGAAAGGGAGTTATGGTGGCTTGAATTTCACATACCAGGACAAATTAGTTCATTGAGGATACACCAACAAGTACAGGTGCTGCTGTGAGTGTTGACGAGACAGAAAAAGAGATGGCACTTCAAAGGCAGCATTAGGAGAAAGCCCCAAGTCTTGCTCTTCTTTTGTGAGAAAGATTTCCTTGAGCTCTTGAAGTTAATGGGAATAAGGAAAAGATGTTTCTCCTTTACTCCTGATTAATGCTTTCCTATTTAAATGATAACCAACTCTAGAGTGAAGTGGGAAGCTCCTGTGGCCTACACAATAGCAAGCTGGGGGTTTTTTTAACAAACAAAATTCAAATCACTAGAAAGTGCTTATGCACTCCTGCTATGCTAAGACAAACAAGGACTCTTACAACATGAGAACAGGGCAGGTTCACAAACCTACACCTACGTTAAGGGCTCTTAAGGACCACTGAGGAACCTGCATCTGAAGACTGAGACCACACTATGGCTGGACTGAAATGCCTGCTGTTCCTCTACACTGTCTAAGCACTGTCCTCCATGGCTGCTTCAGAGGGTAGTGGGAGGTGACCGCAGGATCCAGCAACCACATCTCCTCTGTGGTGACAGGATAAGAGAGACAGATGTATGATTGCATAAAGGAAAAAAAGAAAAAAAGGAAGAGCTTCATTTCCTCTTGGTCAGGACATCTTTGTTAACCAAAATGTTTGGGGAAACTGTGTACAAGCTGTGGGCATGGCAGTTGTGTGGGAGACTCTGAGCAAGGGTACCAGATTCTGGGGAGCAGCCAAAACAACATTTTTTGTACTTTTCAGCTATACCCAGGATGGGCCCTGATTCTGCCTTTCAGCCTGTGAGGACCAGGGATCTTCACGTATCAGAGCTGGCGAGACTGCTTTGGGGAGACATTCTTTGTGCAAGTGACAGCTGGGTCCTGTTTGGAGACCTTTGCTCCCTGAGGCAAGGTAGAATGGCTGGGATCTCCAAAATGTGTACACACATGGCAAGTATCTGTGTGTGTGTGTATAAGCACAGACACAAACATATGTACAGGTGTGTTTATGTATTTATATGTATGCACTTCAACTTTCAGGTTACCTGGGGCACACAGACTTTCTGAAAGGGGTAGCCCACATGGAAGAATGAGTCCAAGAACAAGTGACTTCAGAGCAGTCCAACTCCTGTTAATTTTTACAGCTGGAGGAGAGAAGTCTTGATATGGTTGAACACCCTGTGTATCTCTACTGGAATTAACTTTTGGAAACACTGTGGTGAACCAACACTAATGCAGCACTGTGATGATGTGTTTCAGCAAAGCTCAGGCTCTCTTCCCCCTGTCCAGCTGCAGCGTGGCCAGGCAGAGCTCTGTGTTATGTAAGATGGGAATCAGATGACTGATACAACTCTTGCTTCAGCGGAGGAGAGATGCTGCCAGCTGGGCATTTGAGCAGCCCTGCCTCTTGAGTTTGAAACAAGAGCATTTCAAAAGAGAGCATAAATATAATATTTAAACATAAATATTTTGAGGCTTAATGCTGTTGGTTTTGGTTTGGGTTTTTAAAATTTATTTATTTTTGCTGAGAAAAGCTTGTGATTAGTGGGCTTTTACTCTGCATTTCCTGTTTTATGCCCTGTCTTTTTTGTACTGTAAAATACTGAATGCAAGATAATTCAGAACAAATTGTTTATTGTCATGTTCTCAATGGCTGTTGAGGCATCGCACCCTTCTTTTCTAGCTGTCACCTCACTCCTGTGAAGCCCGGACACATGAGATGTGTCTTACGGAAATCCCAGTCTTTCAGTTTTTTACTGCATTTGGGATTACCTTGGTTTGTAGCACACTGTAGTTTTAGTTTCATCCACGTTATGCAAGATTTTTTGAAAAGAATTCTGGTCAGCATCAGACACAGTGTGTCTTGGTAGGTTATAAATTGTTCTGTACAGCAAAGGAGAAAAACTGATGGTTCAGGAAGGGAAAAGACTAGGATGCAGATTCCTTGGCATCTGTTCCCAAGCTGAGCAATTTACTGTCTGTGTTGGTGCCTTGCACAGGCCACTTACACAAAGGTCAGGCACCCCCCAACAGCCCCTTGTCCTGTGGTAACTCAAAAGAACAAACATTATGCTATTAAGGTTTACTCTGCAGAACTTCCAACACACCACATCAGCAAAAGCTGCTAAAGCCACATACTCTTCATTGGCTGAAGCTCAAAAAAGCAAGCAGCACATAAGAGATTGATCCCAGCAATTCCCCTTTGCTCCTCTCTAATTAATGCTGCTGCTCCCCATTCCAACAGCTCCCAGGGACCACGTGATTTAATGGTCCTGGACACCTTAGCAGTGCCCAGGGACCTCCCGGGCTCTCCTGCAAGTGTGGCCTTGCTGTGGCAGCTGAACGTGTTGGGTGACACTGTAGGTATGGTCCAAAGGGCAGGGGGTGCAGATGGGGGGGAAAATCCAAGAAAACACAGAGGAGACACTGGTCAGGTGGATGACCTTTTTTTTTTTTGAGTGAGTTTTTTGGCTTTATTTTCCAAAGAGAGGGCTCCGTGGAAGTCAGCAAGATGCCACAGAGGAATTTTGGGGTGCTCCCTCCAAGCATGTGTGGCTGCATTCCCAGCCCCCCATGGGGGAGGTCCTGTGTCTCAGGGAACATCTTGGCCAGCAGCACCTACGGCATGTGCAAACATTCCACCTCTGGGAAACACGCTGAGCTACTGAACATGCCTCCAGTTATTATAATGGAATTATAATGATGGGTAATTCTCTGATTGCAGCCTGGAAACAATGCTGGAAATCTCACTTGGAGACTGAAAAGCACGCAAAGGTCTTCCTTTGCTCTGTGAATACCATTTGAGTCCCGGTGAGACCCCACCCAGCTCGGGCAAATCAAACCACATCCATTTCCTCCATCTCTGCATGGTCTAGCAAGAGTCCTGAAAGGTCTGGTGTGGATTTGCAGCTTGTAAATAGTGCATAGCCAGGAACGTCTCCTTAGGAAAGCAAGAATCCTCTGGAAGATGTCAAGAAGACAAGACTGCATATCACAATCATGTAACAAGGAGGTGGTGAAATTGCTGTTGCATTAGAGCTGAGCAACTCACGATTGCTCTGTCCTGCAAATGTTTTCAGTGTTTAAACGTTTTTCCTTACATGAAAATATAGGTGATGATAAGCATTTTTACAAAAAAAGTGTGGAAAAAAGCTCTGTGGGGGCAATCAACACTGGTTCATTTTGATAATGCCACATTAAAAAAAACTCATTAGCTTAAATTGTGAAATCAAAAGTAATTTTGAATGAAATGAATTTTTCATTTTGGAAATGATAAAAGGGCAATTTCCAACCTTTAAAATACAATTCAAATTGAAAAATTTTCCCAGTACAACCCTTTCAGGGAAAGTGCTTTATTTCTCATCTTTGGGTGACAATGTGGTTCATCAAAAACCTCTGCACCTCAAAAACCTGCATCTAGGCTTCCCCTGATTGCATGGTGACTGTGCGTTGCCTAATTGTGTGTGACTAATACAATTTCATGTGCATTTCCGTGCACTGGGGATTCATTGTTGCCACATACTACCATTGGGAAATCTCTGAGCGTGTGTCTATGAAACAATGACAGGGAGACAAGAGTACCTCCTCTGGAGAAAAGATCTAGGAGGAGGTGGATGACTGTAGCAAAAAATTGTCAAGGCATAACAGACAGAAAATAGAGCAGCTGTGCCTCTTCCTGGTTTGCAGGGCACAAAACCTCCTTGGTCGGGCAGAACTTACTTGGACAGTGTTTGAGAGGTCCTCTTTGAAGATGAGAACAATGGAACCTAAGCAATGCTTGAGGAAGGAGGGGAGTGAAAGAGAGCTTTCCTTCTTAGGGAGAAATGTCGTGGGTCCATAGAGCCAGGTGGACCACAAGTCCTCAGCAGCCTGAGGAAGGCAGCTTAAGAGAGACTTGATTCCCCAGGGAGAGAAAAAGAGAAGAGGGATACCAGTGAGCTCCAAGCAAGCTGCTGTCCTCAGTGAGAGCCAGCAGCCAATGGTTATAGCAACCCTCCACTCAAAGCTCGCTTTGCATGGCTTGTACAGCAGGTAGGGAGGGTATAGAGCCCTCTGACCAGCACTCACACTCCCAAAACGGGCACCTCTCCAACCCCTTTGTGCAGCAGCACCCAGGCTGCTGGAGAGGAGGGTTGGTTTGTGAATAAGTACTTGTCACACGGGGCTGCTGGTCCCACATCTCCATCTGCTATAAAACCCCCTGTGGTGGTGGAGGATTTCCAAGGACCAGGCGTACAAAGGGGAGGAGGTACCTAATTCAGAATGGGCCCTGGAGGTATTTAAGAGATGTGTAGATGTGGTGCTTAGGGACTTGGTTTAATGGTGGGCTTGGCTGTGTTAGGTTGATTGTTGGACTTGATGATCCTGGAGGTTTTTTCCAATCTAAAGGGTTATACCATTCTGTGATTCTATGCAAAGAAATACACCTCATTTGATACTGGAGGGGATGCTCAGGAGTTCCTTAACCAGGAGGCTGAAGTGAGTCACCATTTCACTAGGAACACCAGGGAATCATGCCCTGTGGCTTGGCAGTGGGGATGTGTTCCTGCATGGTGGCATATCCTATCAGTGGGTTGGGTGAGTGAGAGGGAGCATGCAAATATCCTCCCTAAAAGGGCAGCGGCTTGTTTGGTGCAAGTCTTACACGTGTTTAGAAAACATCTTCTAGAAAGTGTCCCTCTGGGAATTAAGGTGTTTCTCCACCTAGTTTCGGGATGTTGGAGGTGTTAAATGGCACCTGAGGTTTTGATTTATGTTTTGGGCTTGATTGCCTCAGTTTCAGCCATGTGTGCCTGCACAAAACTACCCTGCACGGGAGGGGTAAATCTGAGCATAGATCCAATTAAAAACACAAGGCATTCAGAAGCTGCAGAGAGGGGAGCCCTATAAATACTTGTGAACAAGGGGATGCAAACGGCCATGTCCCAGGGGAAGTATCTGGTTTTTGCAATGTTTATAAAATAAAAATAAATGAAACCAGCAAAAGTCCTGAAGAGTCCACCACTCACTAGTGCTGGAGTGGAGGGGCAGGAAAGCCCTTTGAGGAAAACTTATTGAGAGTGACAGGCTTTCCCCTCCTGTCTGCTGTCCCAGCCAAGTTGGCTGCTTGTGCAGGTGGCCACAGGTCACTGCCTTACCCAGCCTTTCTCCTCTGCTAGCCACAGACCCTGGAGAATGGCCCTCTTCCTGGCCCCTGCCTACAGACTGTAGGCTTTACAGGAATGTAAATAGTGCATATGGCAATAGAGCTGCCATTATTTTTATAATTGCTGCTAATGCTGCCTGAAATAAAAAAATGAGATAAATAATAAAACCTGTTCTGCAAGCAAGATGACAGGAAAAGGCCTTTGTAATCAAACAGGAGGGACCCATCCCTTTTCCTCTTCTACCAGCCTCTGCTTTGTTGCCTACAAAAGTTTCATTGTCTCAGTTCAGCGTTTTCTTCTTCTTTCTTATCCTTCCCCATAGACTTGGTATATTTAGTCCCTTCTCTCTACTCATCCCAAGTGCCCACAGTTACACTGATTGTTTATCATCCTCCATCCCCACAGCCTTTCACTAACCACTTAGCTGGCTTCTTGCTTCTCAGAGTTCTTCAAGGCAAGGGCTCCCCTTTCTGAAGTGTCTACACTGCTCCCAGCACACAGCACCCCTAACCCTGGCACCGGTCTGACTGTCTCTGGCATCTCACAGAAGGGTTTCAGAATCCACCACAATAGGTTGGCTAATGAACTTGTTGCTACAGCTGGGCTGCTCTCCTGAGACATCTCTGTGTGGAGGGAGTTCTCTTCGAGAGACAGAAAGGATACACAATTTTGGATTGAATACAGGACTCCAAAAAGGAAGGTGACTCATTGAGCCTAATCATTAGGGTGTGTGATGATATTATCTAATGAGGAAACGCTTGATGATGCTTTTAGAGACTGCAGAGAGCAGTGAACTGGCTGTAGAGGAAATCAGAATGTGAGCACTTTCGACATAAACAGTGTTCAAGAAGTGGGATCTGAAATGTCTTTGGGGAGAAGAGCAGAGCAATTTCAACACTCTCAAGCTTGCATCAGGGTGTGTTGCTGCTTCTGTTTAATCTTAGTTATTCGCATCATTCTCTCCTTAAATAACCAGCTCTCTAGAATTCAGGACAAAGGAGTCTTGCCTAAAGAACAGATGTCATCTCATTTTTTTTCTGAAGCTTGTGTTTGTTGTCATTGTGGTTTTTTCTAAGTCGAATTGCAGATGAGGTTTTAATTAAAGGAAGGTCTCAGGTTGGTGTAGGTCCCAAATCTAGGTTTAGTTAAGCAAGGGGTTTTACAGAATCTCCAAGAAAAAAAGAAACATTTCAGATGTTGCTGTTTTGTTTCGCTCTGGGCTTTTTCTTCATTTTTTGTTGGCTTGGTTTTTTTTTTTTTAAGAAATCTCCTTGAAATTGTTTGCTTGACTTCCTCTAAAGAATCTTCAGCTTTTTGCTACCTCATGAGAACTAGAGAGTGAAACCATGTAGAAACACCAAGTGGTAGTCCCCATTCTCTTTTTTCTAAGCTGAGAAAGATGAATGAACAAGCTGCCTGACACATTTCTCACTCCTGGCACTACTTGTCTAAGGCAGCTGTGACATACCTGGGCATTTTTCAGTATGGGATCACAGTGGTGAGTATTGTCAAGCCCCAGAAAAGTCAGTAGAAGACTCTAAACACCTCAGAAAAAAGCCTGTTTAAATGTATTCAGCAGGTGGGAATTTGGCCCTGGTTATCTTACTTAAGTTCTCAGCATCTGATAAACTAATGTATTCATCTAGAAAGCAATAGTGCAGAGGGAATAAAAACACCACAAATTAAAACTTGTCTCTTCCCTTAAAACAGCAAGAAAGGTCTGCCCATCCTAAAGCTACACCACCATCAAATTAGGCTTTCTTTGCACACAAATTTTCAGTCTTATTTAAAATTCATTACAGGTAGTGGTTTGAGCTTGTTCTTCATGTATTCAAATTAAACTAAGCTGACAGAGCACATACAGCCCCTTGCAGCCCTCTGACTAAATGATGTTAAACTGGTGTAATAGACTTGGATACTTTTCATGAGCATGGACTCCAACCATTGCAGCTCTGGGTGTACATGAGATTTCAGCTCTGTTTTAAGTAAGAGAAAATGAAAGGAGAATAGAGCCGCGATCAAATGAAGGTTAAGGTCTTGTGTGAGCACTGTGGCAGCTGTATCTCTGATGCAAATGTCTGCAGAAATATCAGGAAACCCTGGTGCAGGTGTTTGGGAATCCAGACATAGTTACACCAACATTTTTCTTTCTTTTTCTTTTTTTTTTTTCCTTTCTTCTGCTCTAACTAAATACATCTCTGGGCATAACAGCACTGTGTGGGCTAAGGCCAGGCTGGTCTCATGGCTGCAGCTGTGTGTATGTGCGTGTGTGTGTGTGCATTCCTTCTCGCTCTCGTAAATGTGCAGCAAAAGTGTGAAAAAAGAGCAGCTGGCACATCTGAGAGAGAAAATTGCAGTGGAAACATGGCATATTTTTTTAGATCTTGGTTACAGTGACACAAATCATGAGAGCTCCCATCTTCTTAGGAAAGACTTAAAGCTCAATTTAAACAAAACCTGGCCTCCCAGTCCCCCGTGACCCCAAGGTCAATGACATCCTGGGGTGTTCAGAAGGCATAGGCTGGGGTGTTTCTCTTCTAATTGATTAAATCTGACCATCCCTCAGACTTGTTTTATTGTTGATAATCACACAAAGACAGGAAGTGATGAGGACACTCAGCATTTCTGCAGATGAGGAGGCCATCAAACACCACATATCTGGGTCTCCTTTTCACAGTGTCTTTGCAAAACCATTTGACGTGGCCATCAGGAAGGAAGGATGTGCTTCAGAGGTGGTAGCTGAAAACTTACCACAGAAGAGCCAGTTTGAACTCTCTTCATAAAATATTCTTCTCTTAAGTGCAGCTGTGCTTGTAACAGAGATCGGCTGAGTCAGGAGAGCACATAAAGAAAAGCAGGAGCTCAGCTCTTCAGCTGCTAACACATCCCACACAGAAGGGGACTAGGTCCTTGCAGGTGCTGCACAATCTTCCACTGCCTCCTTGCAGTGCACCCTTCTAGCTGGGAAGGAGAAACAAACTTTTACAACACTCACCAGGGAAAATTCACCAAGCAGGCTAGCTTAGGGCAGTGTTAGAAACCTGTGGGACATTCACTCCATCAGTGAGACTTTAGGCCCAAAGGTTTCAGTTTGCTTTATAGCATATTAAAGCTGGGCTGACTCAAGGGACCTGGGCATAGCAATTCTCAGGCAGTTCTGCAGGAAAGACAGCATCCAACACCTGAGAGCTTCCCTTCTTTTTTTCTTCTCCAGATCTTTATCACCATGAACATGTGGTATCCTCCTGACCAGGTACTGAGAGACCTCCTGGAGGAGGGTGGAAGGAGCATGGAGGGGCAGAGCCCTTTCCCACTCCTCTGTTCTGGAGCTGGTGCTTCAGGCAAGCACGGTTTGGTGCTACATCCCCAAACCCAAGAGATGGCCAGCAGAGATGTACCCCTGCAACAGCCTTGCCTGTACTTTACAAGAATCAGTTGCTTTGGGCCGTGCTCTCCAGTGCAAACCCACAGCACTCACCAAGCCACTGCCGCCCTCCGAGGGTCAGCTAAGCCAGGGGACTCTGTGATCCTGCTCAGTAGCTCTGCTGGTAGGTCCTACATCCAAGAGACCAAAAATATAAGATCAGTCTTCCCAATTAGGTGAGGACAGCAGATGAATATATAAAAGAAGAAGAAGAATAAGTTTAATAAACTTAGTAACCTCTCAGCATTCCCCTCTTCTGTGAATGTGATTCAATGTTGTTGTAGAGAAAATAGCACTTAAAAAACCTGATTTAGTTCTTTGAGGAGATTACAAAGTTGCCTGATAAAAGTAACTACGCAGATATGCTATACTTAGATTTTCTACTAGGGGATTGAGCTAAAACCATGACATCCTGCTTAAAAAATAGCACAGAATAGTATGAACCAGAGGATATGTGAGACAGATTGAGAGCTGGATAACTGACAGATCTCAAAATGTTGTTGTCAGTGAGGACTCGTCACCAAACAACAAATTCCAAGCAGGTTTGGGACTCAGTCCTGCTTTACCCTATGTTTTTTATCATCAGTTTGGAAGACAACGTAAAAGGGCCACTGACAAAGGCATTGATACCCATCTTTGGTGGAGAGGTGGTTGAAGAGGCAGCCATGCCAGGGTTTGGTGACTGCTGCATAAGCAGGGCTCACTTGCAATGCATTCCTGCAGTCCAGGAGGGAAGAAGAGGGAAGGTTGTTCATTGTAAGCAGGACTGGCTGCACGTGTGGCAGAGCTCCTGAGTGAGGGCTGGAGGTTGTTATGGATGAGTGGCTCAGCACAGACACCTCTCCTGGCAAATGGGGGCAAGGGCTGCCTGGGATTAAGCAGAGAGGGAAAGTAGTAAGTAGGATCAGTGAGGTTAATTTTCCTCCACATAAAGCACTGAGACTAAAGTGGATAAGATAACACAACCAGGCCTGGGGCTCACATTTTAATATTCAAAAGGTGGTTAAAGTGAGGGCAGGAAAGAGCCACAGAAATGAATTAAGGAGTAGAGAAAATGCCTTAGAGCAAGATACTGAAATTGTTCGATCTGTTTCATGCACCCAAAGGGGGAAGGAGGGGAGTATTGAAGGGTGAGTTAAGATCAGCATATAAGTAATTCCATCAGATGAAAACACAGAGTGTGGCAGGGCTTTTCAATGTAGTAGAGTATAGCATAAACACCAACCACCACTGGCGAGCAGCTGAAACCAGACAAATTCAAATTAGCTGCAAGGTGCACGTGTTTAGCAAAGAGGTGATCAACCACTGGAACAAATGACCAAGGGGAGTGGCTGCTTCTCCTTCTCTTGATATCTTCAGATCATGACTAGACACCTTTCTGGAAGAGATGCTTTAGGTGAGCACAAGTAAGGGATAGATGGGTAAGACCAATTGTTATGCACTCTGTGGGTCAGATTACAGTCTAATGATTCCCCCCCACCTAAACCCTCTCAGCCCTGATACCAATCCACTCTCACATAGAGATGCCCTGTTCATCTGAACAGCACCCTAGGTCACCACAGTTGGCACCCCTGTTGCTTACTGAACTTACATAGGAAGTCTGTGCCAGAGCTTGATTGTAGAGTAACCCCTGATTCCCACCTGAATGTCTTGACTTCAGACATTATTTTCCCTTCAAGAACCAAAAAACTGTATCTAAGTCATCCAAACTTTCCCTCAGAAACAGCCTCTGGGTATAATAACAGCGTGGCACTTACAGCATCAGATCATGCATTAGTGTATCTGCTTGTAAAGGTTGTGCCTTCGAGGCATCGACTTGGGCTGGGAAAGAAAGGTTCACCTCTCTCCCAACATGGACAGTGTAGATTGATGGCCTGACCCTGAAGTTTTTGATATCTCCCTCATCCTTCATCATTTAGGCAGTTCATCCTGTACAGCCCTATACAAGGTGGTCAAGAACAAAAAGAGAAGAACACATGCTGTATTTTCATGACCTTAGCAGGGCTGGAGCAGCAACTGGAGAGAAGGGGCTTTACGTTAAATTTCCCCTTGAGTTACTCACACGTGCATGCGGACTGCACTACTGCTGAATCACTTTTTTTTTAAAAACAGCACATTATATGTGTGAAAATATAGCACTGCCATGGTCTATAATGTGCCAAGGCCTCACCAACACATGCAAAGAAGGGGGAAGCTGTTCATGTGTGACAACCCACTAGGCCTCTACATCATGTAGCCCTGAAGAATGTTTCACCTCCTGTATCCTTTTCGGTTAAATGAAACCCAGAGTGGGTACCAAAGTTAAAAATAGCTATATCGTTTATATAACAACACCTATATATTTTAAAATATAAATTCGACCTGTCTGTTCTTTTCAAATCCCATCTCCCTGATGCCCCTCAGCAGTCACCCAAGGTCTGACAGTCTCTGCCTTCTTTCTCTGCTACCCCAAGGAGAAAGCCCTCTAAGTCCAGAAGGCAGGGGTCCTCAAGTTTTTGTTTGTGTTCCCTCAGCCCAGATGTGTTGGCTGGGCCAGTGACCACAGGGCTTTCTTGAAGTCCTCGCTGGCTGGTGAGCAGTGCGTGGGCTGGCACATGCTCCTTTCTGTGCCTTGGCTCTGTCCCTGAGGACCCCTCGGTTTAGGACTGGGGTGTTGGTGTCTGCATTCGTGATGAGTAAGCTGTAAGTCCCCAGCCTGCTCTGCTGAGTCCAGAGGAACTATACTGGTCGTGGGACCCACTTCAGGTCCCATGGTGTATTCAAGTGCCTCTGTGTCCTAAAAGAGATGTGTTCTGGTGCTGGTCACCCATGAAATCCAAAATGAGTATGGGATACCCACTACACTCACAGTCTACTCAGTTTAGGGCAGCTGGTTTCACTGGAAGTCAGTGAGACCATTTTTTCCCAGCCATTCTGGCTCTTCCACACATCCCACTGGACACAATTGCACCACACAAGCTGCGTGTGCTCACTATAGGTCTTAACTATGGACTTTGCTCAGGGTCATCAACATACAGTGCCAGTCCTCACGGAGTGTATTGCCATGGGATGGACCTCATTTGGTGGGGTTAGTGTGAGCAGTTTGGGGTTTGACACAAATCAGAAGCCTCTGAGTTCTGCCTGGGTGGGTGGGGAAGGCACCCAGGGGATGACCAGAGGTGGAGATGGAGAAACAGAATTGCTGCTGGTGCACAGCAGAGTCTGGGTTTCCATATGACATTCTGCTCCCTGCTCAGCCCCCTTGTGCTCAGGACCAAGGCACCTGGCAAGGCAGGATGTTCTGCTCCACGGGGTAATTTTCCTCCGATGCGGTCAGGCAGGATCTGGGCCCTTCGTCCCACCTGTGCTTGTGCCAAGGGCCAGAGCACAGCACAGCACTAATCCAAGGCTGGTTTCTGGGACAGATTGTTCAGCCAGCCCCTAGTGCTTAATGCATGATCTCACCCAATGGCCTAGTTTTTCTAGTGATAGTGCTTTTCAGGAGCTTTGCAAAGCCATATAATCTAAGGGGTATCAAGATGTGAATCTGTCCATCCATGGTAAAACCAAGCCCCACAAAAACATCTTAGCCATGAGTAAGTGACAGTAGCTGATCTGACCAGCATGGCAGCTCTGACAGAATAATACCAACAGTTCAGCACTTGAGCTCATTATTCAAAATCTGGCTTGCTAAGGTTGGGCAAACATCCTCCTCATTTGACACAACCACTGCTGTGGGAAGGCACATGGCAGAAGTGCCACAGGCCAGTGGATGGGGATGAGAGGGGGGAGGAGAGCTGGGGACTGTGCCTGGAATCTCGCAGGCTGCTGCCCCGACAGAGGGAAGATGGGTATGTGGCATTTTCCGCTGGCATGCAAACAGCTGAACCTATCTGATATCTGGCACACAAGTGTTTGGCCGGCTATTTACCAGCTCACAAACAGATAAATATGCAGAGGAGGGTGCTCACAGCTTTCCCACAAAAGGGAAGAGTGAGAAAGAAAGAGACGTAGAAAAAAAAAAAAAGAGAAAAACAACCCTAAAAAAGAGAACAGGAGTGAGAGTTGTCAGTGCCCGCAAGCACTCGCAGGAATAATAGCAATAATCACTGTCATCCGTAAGAGGCTCTTGCGCCAGGTTCAGCCTCTCCCCCTCCCTCTCTCCCCTCGCCTTGCTGTCTGAGTCACTGGATCTGAGTCACACTCCTGTTCTATTCCTGTACCCTTCCCTTCAGCTGGGGATGTAGATTTGTTTTGGCTGGAACGATCTGGGCACAGGAGGGACCATCTGCTGCTAGTTCTTGCTTGCTTTGCTCTTGTTTCTTTCCCAGAGAAGGGAAGTGAGTGCTGCCATTGCAATAATTCAGAGGGAGCATGCTGGGAACATACACCCCTTACTGTACAGCCAAGGACTGCCATTTGTCATCTGAAGGCTTGTTATCCATGGCTGACCCTGAGCAGTTTTCTCCACGTGCTTAAGCAAGCAGCTCTGACAACATCACTTCCCTGCATATCAGCTCTTTCCCAAGGAGGGTGTTTTTCCTTTGGTCAAACCCCAAACTGTTTTTGAGGGAGCTGGGGTGGTTAGTACAGCCTGCACATCGCTGTGGTGAAGGAGAAGCACATGAAACAAGCTGACAGCATGCAGGGACTTGCAGTCAGTGTACACAGCGAATGTTGTGACGGAAGGAGTGCTCCCTTCTGGTTTTCCCATCAGGAGCAGCAGCCACAGTTGGTGTGTGCTCTCTGTCTTTTGCTGCAATAGTAGTAATTGGCAGCAGTGAGGAAATGCAAATGACTTAATGCCTAATCCACCACAACCAGTGTGTTGGCTGATTCCTGCATCCACTTCCTGAATAGGAAAGTCAGCAGAGCAAAGGTGTGTGAGAGAATTCACCAAAGAGCTGAACTTATGGTGGACTGGAGGATGGGCTGAACGAGCAAGAGCAAAGGTCTGGGAGAGAGCAAAGTCACACTACAGGCATACCAGGGCTTTCAGGAGTGACCAGACCTTCAAGAGGCTCTGTGTCTGAGGCATCTCTCTGGAGGGATCTTTGAAGTATGCAGCAGTTGCAGACCTCCAAAGGAGAGGCTGCTCCTGCAAGCTGTGCTCAAGCATCCCAGAAATGAAGGCCCCATGGTGAAGACTTGCTTTTGGAAAGCTTAATCCTAAGGCTGTGCAGCAAAAGCAAGTATTTGCCAGACCTTTTTACAGGAGAGACAACAGAATGAATTGCTTCATGCCTGAAAGAGAATACAGCTGTCCATTCAATAACAAAGCCTGAATCCTGAACCCTCTGGAAAGCCAAATAAACATCAAAGCAGCATCATACTTTTCATTTACAGTCCATGGGGCTTGTGAACTTAACCTAAACTCACAAAGCCCTGAAGCACTCTGTAGTGAGTGCTCCTGCAAGCCCTGAAGACATATCCATCTCCAGTGACACGTTTCTCAGTCTCATTCCTCACTGTGCCTCCTGAAAAACTTTAGACTGGATTTCCCAAAATCTGAGAGTTTTAAAATGCTTTAAGCTGCCCATTCCAGACTGGGGAGTACTCAAATGCCTGCAGATCAGGGAGCCCTCAGCAGCAGATTGACTGATGATAGCCACCATGCTAATGTCATATCCCCCGAGGATCACGGTTGTCAGGCAAATTGATTCTCTGAAGAGTGATCTTGGCTCTCATTTCAGCACAGTGGCAGCTCTTTTGGGGGCAAAGATGCTCCAAAAGCAGTTTGGTGTTTGGGACATTGCTCAGAGGAGCTGAATGTCAGCACATGCAAAACCACCATCTCCACTGGTCCGTGTGTGACATCAACATCTAAGGCACTTACAGTGTTAATGTCTTTAATGCAGAGGGAAATCAAATCACCAAAAGGATCTGACTAAAAAGGTCTGGGCCAAATTCTCTGCAGGTGGAGAATGCCTGCATCATTCTTAATGGAGCTGTGATGATGTGACTGACCCTCCCCACAAGTGGTGGCTAGACACTCACATCACACTTCCACCCAAGCTAACTCTAATTTGCTCTGGGTCTGAGTCATCTGCCCAGCCAGAGACAAGATGCTTCACCTCCAGTGGCTGAGATGGGCACCTGGTTGTTAAGGTTTGCCTTGCAGGTGTTCCCCAGCCAGGACCTCTGGCTCTGAAGGCTGCCAGCACAAGCCACCAAAGGACGGTCCCTGCCTCAAGAACCTTGTAGTGCATGCAAATACCAATGCAGGTGCTTCCTGACCTCTTTAGGGGCTGGACACCAGTTACAACAAAGAGGAAGCCTGGCAGGAGAAGTTCATAGGAGAGACAGGTTAATTACCCAGCTCTTTCTGGGGTGCTGGTTTATTATTTTCACTGCTTTTATTCAATTCCAGATTATGCAAAACCACCTGGTGTCCCATAAGGCTCCTGTCCCACCTCACACCTGATTCCTGCTCCTATCCCTGTTCCCAGCATGACCCTGTCCCAGCAGAGAAACCCTGACCCCACAGGACTTCTGGGACTGACTGTGCCAAGTTGCCCGTCAAGACCTGCCAGTTTCTCACAGCTGGGATTTAACTCAGATAAGTTTTTCTGTTTTCCACAGCTTTTTCTGAGGCAATTCTCTAAAAGGGATGATTCAGTGTACCACACTTGATCACTTGCTTTGCCCATATCCGTTTGAGATGGCCACCCACTTCAGCTTTTCTTACTCCAAGAGACATGGAGGGGGAGTTTTGACCTATACCAATTTAAAAAGCACGTTAATTGCTGTTCTAGTTGGGTTCCTCCCATTCGTGCAGGAGATGTTTCTTGTGTGCTCTCCACTATGCATTATTTAGCAGGAAGGACATCCAATTCCTCCCAAATATACAAGAGAAACCAAAGACCAGTCTGGGGTCTTCAGCGACATTGCTTTCCCCTTAATGCTTCTTTCTTCCTTTTTGCATCCTCTCTCTTCTGCCCACCAGATTTTATCCTTTCCAAATCTCCAAAACATGAGGTTGACCACAGTCAGCCCAAGGAAATGCGTGAGCAGAGACAGCTGATCTTTGCCAGTCTGCATTTTTGATCCCAAGGACTCTGAGGATGACGTCTCCTTTTCCTAGGCATGCTTCAGGACACCCTGGAATTGCCCTACATGCCAGTCACTGAGATTTACAGCTCAGCAAGTTCAACCTTAGATTCTCTGAATAACGTGCACACGTCTTGCTAAAACTGGTGCATTCAGTGAAGGCTTGACATATTATCTTATGCAGCTGTATTAAAAACACCCTGCCCCTTCAACCATAATAGTCCAGGCACACATTATAGCTCTAACCACATGTCATAGCCCAGTGCTGTCCCTTAACTGCAAACCTCCCATCTGCAGATCTGCCACGTCTCCAGAGTCGGGTTTGTTTCTGACTAAGAGATCTGGGAGAACAAATGTAGGATAGGAGGAAAACACATGGATTGCAGACCAAGAGAGGTACAGGCACTTAGCAGCAGCCCATCTGCCCTGTGTTTGTTTCAGAATTTGCCAGGTAAGACACATGTTGACTAGAAAATGTTTATTATTACTGCTGGCCCTAAGCGACAAAGTATAAAATGCACAGCCTGCTTTCCCCTTCGCTGAGCCCTGACAGCCTCACTGGAGAGGGCTCCTCCTGTGCCAGGATTTTACCTGCCTGTAGACAGGCCTGATATTTTGGTGTCCCAAATGATGAGGCTAAGGCAATCCTCTGAGAAAAAGTCACCTTCATTGCTGCTGTATTCCCCAAAACCCAGCCCTGTCTCAGCAAGGCTGGACTCACCAGAGAGTCCAGAGCCACAAGGCATTTGCAAAAGGTATGTGAATCATCCAGTTTGCACAAGGATTTGCACATCAAGAGTGATAACATGCAGGATCAGCCTGAGCCCTAAGAGCAAACATGGAGATCTGTGTCCCACACAGCCAAGGCTAAGGCTTTTCCCCAGAATGGCACACCACACTGATCCTGGGCACATGTATGCACCCCTCCTGTGAACCCAGACAAAATCTGGACAAGAAAATGACTTTGAGACTCTGTGAAGACCAGAGAGATGTTCAGACGTGAGGACATGGGAGGCAGCCCCAAGGCAGCTCTGGCTCCTTCCATTTCCAAACTCCTCATCCAAAGAAAAGAAGAGTTTACCCTGATCTTTACCATCTGATGCACATTAAGAGGAGAAGTTCAATATCAGTGTTCCCCTAGACTTGCACAGGATACTCAGAATTTTATGGTACAGCACTTAGAATTTCATCCTGCCAAAGAACAGCCCACAAAGTGACTGGAATTTATTACAACAAGATTAAACAATAATAATAAGTTTACAGAACAGCCAGTATGAAGATGAACACACTCAGAAATCTTGAACACTGTGAGTTGTATCCATAGCCCTGAAACAGCAGGAATCAGGAGGGACTCCTCCAGTGAGACACAGGGATAACAACCTGATGCAATCCACCTCAAGCAGGACCAGTGCTTGGGAATCAGCGAAACCAGACCCTTTGTTTGTGAGCGATGAGAGCTTCAAAGTTTTAATGTTTGTAGAGAGATGTTTTCACCAAATATGATACACAGTGATTAAAATAATGAGCTGGAGCAAGCTGAAGTTATAATTGCTCCTTTTCCTCCCCTCCCCTGAGTTGGTCTGAGTGCTTCGTTAACTACCTTGATGAACCAATCAAGAGTTGGCTAAATCAAGGAAGGAGCAAACAAACCCTGGGAGACATCCCTACAAGAAAAGACACATTCTGGACACCGAGCTTTGAAGGCAAGCTGTATAATGAGAGCCGACTGTATCTCAAAATCCATGTTAGCTTGAATGAACTTATGTAATAAACATTTATCACAGAACATATGTCACTGAGCACCTGCCAGACTTCAGGAATAGAGCCAACGCAGCTTGAATCGTATATGTATTAAAAAAAACCCCCAACTTGGCGGCAGGAGGCTGGCAGACGCTTTTACTAGAAAAATCAGAAGTGATTTTGAGAGGAGCAGAAATTTCCTGAAACCTCTCTCACTCCATGTGGGAATATAGCACTTGGAAAAAGCAAGAGGCTGATCAAGCTGTGCTGAGTGGAGGGAGCGGGATGAGCTCCTCTGCTCATCCCCTCTGGAATTTGTCCCTGCATCCCCACTGCTCCCCTGCCTGTGCTGCTGCCCGTGGATGAGTGTTGTACTGGGGGCCCGTGCCTGGCTCTGCTCAAGCAGAGAGGCAGCACTGGACAGTGCAGGGCAGCTGCTGAAAAAACAGCAAGCACAGGGCTGAGCAGGGCTGGGAGGTGAATTTACGGTGAGAGGAATAAAACTACCCAGCTCAGGGGGGAAGTTAGCACCAAAATCAAGCAGAATGAGGTGGTTGAGGGATGAACTGAGACTGTGAGTGGGAAGGGGGTTCAGAGCAGCAGTGTTCAGTAGAAACCACAACAGCAGAAGGACAGGGCAGGATAGTGCATGGATTTGGGCAGGGTAGTAAGAACCTTGTCTGGGATTTTCTTCCTGGGCTGGTACTCCCTGAGGAGCAGACACAACACAGCAAGGAGCCAGGGATAGGAGGTGTTTCTGTCTGATACAATAATGAACATCAGGGCAAGCACAAGGCTGTGCCAGGCATGAATCGCTAAACTTTGGGCACAGGCTGTGTGTGAGAAGCTGGAGAGAGGTGTGAAGCAGAGGTGACAGAGCCAGGTGAGAGGAGAGGAAGGGGACTCCTTTGCCTTGCCACTGATGGGCATATCTGCACCAACTGTGCTTTGTCCAGAGCTACCCTGCTCTCTCAGGCACCCACAGCAGGGCATCCGTGACAGCTCCGTCCCTGCTGGAGGTGACAGACCTGTTTTCCCCTGCAGCACAATTAACTCAGGCCATGCAGGAGATGAGTGGGACTGTCCTGCTCGCAGGCTGTGTGTCAGCAGTGCTGGAGCAGGCGTGGGTATCTCTGAAGGGCAGTGCCTGTGCACTGAAGCCAGACCCTGAATTTCCTGTCTATCACACTTGCAAACCGACGGTCAAACCCAGCCCTGGGGAGCAGGTTCTCTGGGAAAGATGAGCAAGATTTGCTTTGCAGCTGATATCCTCATATTTTTTTACAAAACAAGAACTTGTTATGCACTCTTCCTGGCATATGGCTTCAAGCTTTAGGAACTCTGCAGAGCTACCTCAGGCTGAGGAAGGGCAGTGAGCGTAAAGAGTACAGAGAGCAGGGAAGAAGGCTACCCCAGGAAACAGGTATGGGATAGGTCCCCGGAAAGCTGACACTCCTTAAAGACCTGTCTAGGTTTGGAGAAGAGAGGAGAGAAGAGAGAGATCAGCTGGTCAGACTGTCCAAACTACACTTGAGTAAATCCAGACCCCCCCTTCCCTCCTGCTGTCTAACTTCAGCACTTCTCTGATTGCCATTATCACTGCATCTGAGCACCATGGGTTGTTTCAGTGTTTTTATCATCTTTTCCCTTCTGCAGGTGTCCTTGCTTCCCTCTGCAGATATAAATAAGAAACAATGCCTTGGGAAAGATTATCAGATGATTCCCAACTGACCCTTTGGACGGCTAACCCTAGCTGAAGTGACCAGGGACTTGCCACCTGACTATTGACTGACCATCTGCCCTGTGTTTGGGCTAGAACCAAGGGCTTGGAAGCAGCCCAGCACATGCCATGGTGGGGCTTTGCCTGACCCCATTCATTGTGGTGGTCCTACAGTGAGTAGACGAGTGTGAGATCAGATCCAGTAAGTGCAAGACTGAAAGGAAGCAAGAGGAAGGAGAGAGCAGAAGCATGAGGAAGAGTGAGCAAGGGCGTGTTGGTGCTGTCCTTCTGCAGGGATCTGCTGGCTATTCAGAGGAGCCTAAGGCTGAACAGCCTGGCTCAGACACTCAAGGCACACATGCCACTCATTTGCCTCCCCAAACGGCTGATCCCAGCTGCTCCATGGGAAGACAAGAGCCTATCTGGAGAGAAAACCCTCACTAACCACCTGATGGTACAATGCTGAGGACAAATGATTCGTTGTTATTGCAACTCTCCCTGCTGCACTGAATCCATGGGCACTCATCCAGGCTGGCTCTGCCACAGGTGTGCAGTGCTTACCTGGGCTACAGCTTGCTTGCTGGTCTTCAGCTAGTGTCCTGCAGTCACACCACTTGGGTTTTTTGCCCCTTCTCAGTGGAAATGTGAATGCTGGTCCTGTCAGTGTGTCAGATTCTGACCTGTGTTTCACCGCATGAATTGCTTCAATAAAACCCTGCTAAAGCAGAACCGTGATGATTCATGGTCGTGCATTTCTTCCACAAGTGTTGAATGTAGGCTAAGATTACAATAGATCTGGCATTGATAGGTGCTTAGATTCAGGGTCTTTTGTATTTAAAAATTACATGTAAAAAAAAAGTCTTGTTGAGGATTTGTGGAGGAAAATCATACTTTGAACAACTACAAAAAATATATGGTGCAGAAAGGGAGGTTTTGCTGAAAAAAAGTTCAAGAGACACCTTTCTCTTTCCCTCTCCTCAGCTGCCAAACACCATGGTTCCCCTCAGCTCCTCCTCTCTCCATTTTTGGATGAAGAATGTCTGTTTTGAGTAGCCAAAACTAAACAGAAGTTGAATTTCCCAGGTGGGAGCCGAGTTTCCTCAGAGGGGAGCTGGTGTGGTCACCCAGTGGCCCCTTACAGCAGTACCCTGCTTGTTTTACCATTTCTGGAATTGGGTGATTAAAGGGCAAACCCTTCCTTTCTGTGGTGCTGCACCACTTGGAAGATGTTTTACTCATCTGCCTAACCATAACCTACATCGTGATAATTAATGAGTCAACACTTCTTTCTGCACATGACAGTGGCTGGAAACAGGTAAGGCACTGACATAGGCAGGGGGGTGACGGACCCACACAGACACCCCCAGGGCTGACTCTGCACTCCCACCGCCCTGAGTAGTCTCCACTGGGGGTTGCACACGTGGGATGGACACAGCTCATCCGCCAGCTGTGACAAGAACACCCAACCCATCAGCCCAGCGGGGAAAGAAAGAGGCATGAAAGCGAGAGGAAGTGGAAAAGATCAAGGCGAGAGTGTAAGACAACAAGCTCACCACCGGAAAACAATAAAAATAAAATTGCTCAGAAATAGCATAACTGACATGCAAAGGAGATCAAAACAGGCCCTGAAAATATCTCCTGGCGGGGGGGGCAGGGGGTGTCTATGGTGGACACTATGGGGCAGCCAGAGGATGTGCTGCGGGTGGCGGGCAAGCGTTGGCTGTTTCGTGGCCACATCCACATCCTGCCTGGCTCCCCAGATTCTGACCTACAGGTCTCTGGAGGCTTTGGTCTCCTGGGACATGAGCAGCGCTTTGCGCCCCAGGGCACCAGAGCACAAGAGATGCTGCTGCTATCTCTGAGCCAAGGGTGGTGTAGGGGCTCTGTCAGGAAGCAGGTGCTGTTCCCATTCGGCTCAGCCCCACTTGTCCAACCACTCCTCTGGTGCAAAGAAAAGAACTTGGGTCCTGCTCCACTTGCCCCAGCACAGATTCAGAGCATGTGCTGTTTACATCAGCAAAGGGACTGGGAACAAGGGAAAGGAGAATCCAGTTCTTCAGGGTTTGCTTTACTGGAAAGGACAACTGCTCTCAACTTGCCTTCATGAGAGTGCTAAAGGCTTAAGCTGCTGAGGCATTAAGCATGCTTTGACCTTTAAGTAAAGATAAGGCTCCGAAGTCAGCATTGTTTTGCTGTAGGTTGCTCCTCTGCTTAGAGCTGAGCACACTTTTAAGCCTCACTGTGCTGTGTCCTGGCATGATTCAGATTGCTGTGAGCACAGCACCAGGGAGCAGGACCATGTCCTGTGGGCCCATCTCAGTTTTGCTTTTGCCCAGCAATGTGATCAGTAGCATTCAACCAGCCCTGCTGCCTATGTCTGAGGAGGTTCACTCTCCTGAAGCTTCAAGCACAGCCTAGACATCTCAGGTCCAGAATAATATGTCTTTCACTCCTTGCACAATAAAAAAAAAAGCCAACAGAGAAATCACTCCAAGCATGGGTAGATCTTCAGAGGAGTCCTTTGGGCTAATTTGCCCAAACTTGAAAGACCTAGTTGCAGGCTTGCGGCTGTTCTGGCAACTTTCCAGCTCCCTGTGAATCAGGGAACACTGTGACTGCCACTCAAGGACAGCAAACTGTTTAAAACATAATACCATATTCCCATCTGCTGCACTGAAATGCATGGATGCCCATGGACGTGTTATTCTTCATTCCCTCTATAACAGAGCATGTGATAGAGAGTTTCCTCCAAGGAGAAGAAGGGTGAATGAACACAGCCAGGGAATGTCATTGTGTTTCTTGAAAGCATAAAAGGTTGGGCTAAGTACTAGGGATTAATTATTATAGCTGCTTAATGATGCTAGGGATTTTTAATATTATTATTTCTGTGTCTTAGCCAGGGTCATGGCAACAGGAGCACTGGAGGGCCACCTGCCTGGGCTGTGCCAGATGAAGGTTTATATATGGGTTACAAAAGTCACTGAGACAAAATGCTGATGAACATGGGACGTGCCTGGGCTGGGGTCCACTTTGGCTAGCAGCAGGGACCTCCATCCTGTGGGTCCAGACATTCTTGATCAGAGTTGAGGGTAGTTCTAATCCTAATGCAAAGCTGCCTGGTCACCTTGAAACAGCTATCCAAAAATGGCCAGTCGACCTCCTTGGTCCTGTAAAAATACTGGCTGCATCAGGACTTCAATACCATGAAACACCAGTTTCTGCATTTTAATTCTGCTGCCCTGAGTGATGAAATGGGGGAGCTGGATGCTGGCAGCTCTTGCTCCTTGAATACTACTTAGCTCATGTTGCAGTAAAGTAGAAGTAACATGATCCTAAATGTGAAAGGATTTTTTTTTTTAATTCATGGTTTCAAAAAGCAAGAGAGAATTATGCCCATGTGTTGAAGGAAGTTTAATAAAGGTTTAATTAAGTGCCTCAATCTAGATTTAGATGTTCTCACTTCTAGTGCTGGAGCTTGGAGCTGTTAGTCATTAATACTCATCTCAGGTAACTTCCACCACCCTCAGCCCCTTACCTGACACATGCACACACTTGACAAAGATTGCTGATATCCTCTCTGAAAACTAATGAAATCACAGTGTGATATTTTGATTTCAAGGGCATCAAAGTGATGCAAAAAAATGATGGAATCAGGAGGCTCTGATACCACTGACACAACACAGCTCTTCTTGTCTCTAGATCTGAAAGCACCTTGAGAAGGAGATCTGAACCACCCCCTCTCTGTTCAAGAGAAACTGAGGCACAGCTCTTTCCAGAGATGCAACCTGCAGGTCTAGGGTAGAGTCTAGCTGCCCCAGCCCCAGGCCAACCTAACACTCACTGACCACACTCTCCCTAGAACAGAGATGGGATCTGCCATGGGCAGGAGATCTGTGTGTGTGTGTGTGTATGTGTTTGTGTGTGTTTGTGTGTTTGTCTGTGGGTACATGGGTTTTACAGAGAGAAGGATCTCAGACACAAACAAACAAAGAGGAAATAAATTCAATGGTCAGCTGGGAAAGCAGGTTCTGCCTTGGCTGCTTGGAGTCTAAAGGGCAGCAGTGGACACAGGAAAATGCTTTCTAAAGGCTGGAACAGTAACCAGATTTCTTCCTGAGATTATTTCACAATATTTGTAGTTCTTGTTTGCTGCACAGGAGATTGGGTAGGCAGAAAGGCCTGATCCCAATTTTGTGCTTTTCAACAGAGGAAAGTGCTCCCGACTTGCAGAAGGCTTCAAGACTGCTGCAGTAATTCACAAATTACTGATCTTCAGCAGAACAGAAATGGGAAAAGAAATTATTCTGTATGTTTCAATAGAGTATTGTGGAAAATTGAAGGATCATTAGCAAATCTTCTCCATATGGGGCTGGCGGTATACAGCTAAAGAACAGAAGGCACAGGTCTCTTCAGGTTATTAATAAAAGCAGCAAACATTTCCTTTGCTTACTAGTCTGAGTATGTCCAATTTTTGTTATGGGAAGAATGCCATGCCCTGATGAGGATTATTACATACATCACGTATACATGTGGAGATCCCACTGCATCTGGGAAAGGTTTGCTCGCTCCCCAGAGATGCCCTGGATTGCTGCAAACCTGAAGGTCAGCTAATCAAAAGTGCTTTTTTCCCCCTTCTTCCCTTTTCCCTTCAAGGCTGGCTATGCAGAGCTGCTAGAGTAGACACAGTGCTGCCCTAAAGGTGATTTCCCCAGCCAGTACTGGGATCTGGGATGCCCGGACACCCCCAGGAGGAGCAGAGCTCGAGGGAGATGCACAGCTTGCGGTGCTGTGCTGCGGTCACAGCTCCTAAGTGTCTGTGGGATCGACGCCTCTCTGGGTATCGCAACAACCTTCTCAAGATGACTGTGCTGGTGAGACAAGATAATGCTTGTGATAACAAGAGCCATGAGGCTTTGCCCCTGGAAAGTAGTGGGCTTAAGGCTCCAGGTTTGTTTCAGCCTCTCCCCCGCCCTCAGCAGCACTATGACTGAATCAAGGTGAACAGACTCAGCCTCTCAGCTAGCTTGGAAACTGGGGCACAAAGAGAAGTGACTCACTCCATAGCTACCTACCAGTCAGAAACTTGTCTAAGGGATAGGAACCTTGCAAGAAAACATAATTTTCCATAAGCAAGGTCAGCAGTTTTCTTCAGGCACTCAAGTCCGGGGCAGCCCCTGTAACTGGCAAAGTCCTCCTGAGCCCACAACCCCACCCTGAGCCCCTCCCAGCCCAACAGCTATCCAATTGCCCTGAGTGAGGGAAGAGGAGGGTGACATGGTTTGGAAGCTGCTCACAGCCTGCGGAGCAGGCAAAGCCATGCCCACCTTTGGCCTTGGGCACCCAAGACATGACTTGCTCTCTGCAGTGCCACCCCGAGCAAATGAGCAGTGACTTCACAGGAATGGCCTCACCACAGAGCAGGGACCTGGTTTCCTCACATGGCTGTGGTCCTTGCACCTTCTTAAAGGTTTCAAAGTCATTTGACACCCACCACTGAGACCAGAGGTGTTTTGGTATCCTGAGTCTTATCTGTAAGGCTTTGTCACTTTGGTTTTGGTGCCAGCCCAAGTCTCCACTGGTGCCAAAATTGACACCATCAAGAATGCTCCACTGCTGCTGATTGCCTGGGGAGCCCAGGCCTCAGGCTTTTTCCCTGACAATTCTACCACTAGATCAATATCTGTGCTTGAACAAGAGCAGAGCACTCAGAGATACCTCCAAATGCAAATGGGACACTTGCCAGTAATGGAGAATCCATCACAGCTCTCCAAAACTGTGCCAGGGTTTAATTAAGCCTCCCGATATAAACACATTTTATACCTAATCTGCATTTGTCTGGCTTCAGATTGCAGCCACTGGATCTTGTTTTACCTCCGATAACTGGGCAATTTGGTGTCATTCCACTCCCATTCCATATCACCTCCCAGCAGGACTTCCCTGGACCAGGGTTATCCCAGGCATACTTTTCCCTGCCCAGAAATGTTGCCTGAGTGGAGGGTGAGGGTTTCAATCTCTCATTTGACATTTCAGATGCCAGGCAGCCCATTCAGAGCTGTGTGGGCATGGGTAAGGGAGCTCACACATGTTTTCCCAGGGTTAGACTGGCTGCACATTTCCTCTGGATACTCTGCATGTGCCAAATTTGTTCCCCACACCTCAGACATGTTGGAGTCCCCATCCATCTCTCGTAGAGATTAGGACAAAGCTGAGAATGCACTAAGTGCTCTTCACTTGGTTTACTTCTTCTTGAGCTTGTTTTTCTTTTTTCCTTCTCTGCACCCTCCTGGACTGTCTTTTCCTTTGAGGGATGGAAGTGGTGCCCACCCCAGGATCACCTGGCAGAGGGATCACAGCTGCTTGGTTCACCGTCATTGTCTGGTTCAGCTTCTGCTCTCCTGCATCCCCTTCCTAACATCCTGCTCCTCCCACGGGCAGTCCTGCCTCCCACTCTCCCTGCCTCTGCTTGGTTTCTCCCGTGGAAACACGGCCCTCCACCTTCCCAGGGAAGCCGTGTCCTCAGGGGACACAGGCTGTTCGTCAGCCTAATGGATTGATTCAGTTTGACTTCCTCCTGCTCATTTATTCAAGTTTCCTAGAAAGCCTTTTTCACTGGAGGCTTCCTGAGCGAAGCAGGTGGTGTGTCCAGGCACGTGTACATGTGGGTCTGTGGGCTGGGGGAGCTGCATCCCAGACCCTGCTGTTCCCCCCAGCCCTGCTATGAGCTGTTCCAGCCCCGTGCATCCGTGCGGCGAGGGCTGCGGGGATCTCGGCATTTGTAGAATGAGCATCTGGGAATGTGCATCTGATCCTCAGGCCACGTGAACGGGGGGCTAAAAATAATAACCAACTGCTGCTCCATTCCTCAGCAGCATCTGGGAGAATTTGTGCAGGGAGGAGCAGCCATCATCCTCTAACACTACCCAGCAGCATCCCTCTGCTTTGAAACTTGGGTTTGTGCTTGTAAAAGGGGTCAAAGACTGCAAGCTAATATTTTTTAAAGGGTTTCTCTAGGGGAGGGTTATGTTGTGAATTTTCTCCTACTTTACCCATCTGCTGCTCTCCTGGCCATTGAAAGATGCTGCAGTTTTGCACTTGAAACCTCATTTGCCCTTTCCAGAGGAGCTGACACCAGTGCCCCCTGTATCAGTGCAAAGGTGACAGTGTTACAGAAGGAAGGCTATGAAGACCATCCCTGTGAATATGGGTGGAGACCACCTTTTTAGAGCAGTCAGTGCCTTCCCCAGCAGTGATGAGCAGAGAGCCCAGCTGTAGCAGATCTGCAAGATTGCTGGTGGGAACAGTCTCTGCCTTGACAATGCAGTGCCACTTTCAGTGTACTTTCAGTCATCAGCTTTAGCTATGCCGTCTTTGAGGTGGCACTGACCATTGTGGGCAACAGAGTCAAAGAAGAGTCACCTGTGGTGACACCTTTGTTTAAACTTTGCTATTCTGTAACACCTTTGTTAAAACTTGCTTATTCTGTAGGATTTCTTGTCCTCTCTCCTAATACGAAAATAGCTTTACCCAGAGATTTCTTTCAGTGAGCAAATACCATTTTCAACAAGGAACAGCAGCAGCATATGGATCAGGTGCTGCACATCGCAGGGAGAAAAGCTCAGCAGTGTCCAACACAGCTCACACCTGGATTCCCTGTTGTCCTACAAAAGGGCTGGGCAGCTCTGGAAAAGCAGAGTATGATTAAACCTCCCTGTGACTGGTTTCTTCCAATGTAAAATCAAATTAACATCACTCCTGTATTTCTTGGCAGAAGGTAGGGGAATCCTGCACAGGGATGCAGACAGCAGTACAGCCCAGCTGTGGTCCTTGGTGGATGCTGACTCAGCCCTGTGCAGGGGGTTTGTCTTCCTTTTCCTCCATCCCTCAGCCATCTCTGCTGCCTCAGGGGACACTGGAATGAGCAAGGACTGAGTGGGTTCTATCATGACCTACAGATCAGAGAAATGAGCGAGTCCTAGCAGCTGTTGAACAAGGAGAGAAAGGTTCCTTCCTGAGCAGGGAAGGCATCAGGGAGCAGAGCATTTCCACAACAGCTTTATTGCAGGTCCCCTAGCTCCCCAAATCTAGTGCTGTAGCATTTCAGGCTTGCGGATAGGATAACACCTCCAGGGCTGGGCAATTTATGGTTTGTGGGCTGCCTGTGGCTCATAGGCTGTTCAGAGCTGGTTCTTGTGCCAGCAGGCAGCAGTAGCTGTAGGTGGGCTGCTCCATAACCCACATCCCTGGCTGGAGGCAATGGGAGTAAACCCATCAAAAATGATTTTCTGGGTCACACAGCCACTGAGTGCTTGTCCCTCCTGCTTACCTAGAGAGCCAAATGAGGCCTGGGAGCATTAACCCCTCCCAGCACCATAGATATGGATTAGCATCTTTGGGATGACTCCATTGCCGTGCAAACATGAAGGTGCATCAGCTGTGGCCTGGTTTGTACCAAAAGAAAGATCAAAGCAATACCTGCTCCATGGAGCAGTGGTGTGTGTGTGTGGTGGTGGGACAGAAGCAGACCCAGGAGCACCACTCTGCTGCATTTGGCTTTCCCAGTGGGTAGGGAAATGCCTGTCTGGACTGAAGCTGTAACCACCACCAGGATGTGTCAAGACCATCCTGGAAATCCTTGTGTGAAATTGGGTCTCCTGGGAAGCCAGCCAGGAGCACAGGGTATAAAATGCCGTGGCAGGTAGTGAGCAGCTTGAGTCACACCAGGGCTGGGTCCCCAGGCTGCCATAGACTCCCACCTTGGGTGGGTCAGGGTGCAAGTGCCAGGTTCTGTGTCCCAAATTTTGAGGCAGTCTGGATGCATCACTGGCAGAAGGCCGTGTGGGGCAGAAGACAGCCAGCAGCTTGATGGAGGAGACCCAGCTTGGCAGTGAGATCAAGGCCCTGGGAGTGGGAAGGAAAAAGAGAGCAACCAGGAATGAGAACTGGGCTGGGATGGGGTGTGGGAAGCATAGCTCAAGGGAAACATCTGAAAGTCTTTCTGTGGGAGGACGAGATCTGGATTCCCCTGGAGCTGGCAGACCCATTGAGCCCTGATCCAGGCGTTTCCCAGCAGGCCATGGAGGTTCTGAAGCATCCCCACCCCTAAGCTTTGCTCTCAGCAGTACCCAGGGGAGCTGGGGAACGATAGCAACAGCTCTGCAAGCTTTGGCACCTCCCAGCTGGTAGGAAACCCTGTGGAGAAGCCCCATCTTCTTTGCCATTTGCCTTGTACAAGCCCAGATCCAGCCCCTGGATACCGACCCCTTATTTTGCATGGGAAGGAGACAGACTGGACAACCACGAGGAGTACCAAGGGCAGTATTGGAGCACCAGGAATGAGAGCAGAGGGGCTATTAAACATAGCTCTGAGTAGTGTGGCAGACCCTGACATGCTTAATTTCTGAGAGAAAAGAGAGGTGAGGTCAGGATGTTCAGGTGAATGTGGCATTTCTGCTACATGTGGTCAAAAATGGTGTATTTCTCTACCACTTTTCTCCTTATTCTTCCAGCCACCAAAACCATTCACTTTTTATCTGTAAGTGTAAATCTTTCTGCATTGGGAAATCTGTCTCCGACTCTCGGGTTGGAAACCCTAAACCTTCCGTGCTTCCTGGGAAGGAGGTGAGTTCCCTGCACACGCTATCTCCTCTCCCATCAGCTGTGAATCATGGACCATCGATGGCAGCACAAGCAGAGGGAGAGCAAGAGGTGATTAAAATCCTCAGGGAATGCTGCAGCCATCTCTCTGTTCTAAGCCTGTTGAGGTTTTCAGTTTTTAATTTAAAAATCCCCCATTTCCTACTGAAGAAACAGGAGGAAACTTCCAACTACGGAGTCCCCAACCTGTGGCCAAGCCACAGATTTGCTGTTGCTTCCTGGCTCCAAACTCAAGAACCTGTCTAGCCAGGGACTGGTGCTCAGAGCTGAGCCTCTGGGGGTGCTTCACCAGACTAGCCCAAACCGTGGCCCCCATCAGCAACACCATTCTGCTGAGTGTTCCTGAATCCAGATCATCCAGTCCCTCCCGCAGTGCACCCCAGGAACAGCTCCGCAGAGATTTACGCCTCTGCACAACATGAATCATGTCCAGTGACTCTTGAGCTGACCCTTGCAAGGAGCTCCTGAGGCATTGCATGAAAATTATTTATGGGCGGTTTTTATTGCCTGTAAAAGGATGTAGAAATCGGGCAGCACCCTTGTGGTTTTCTTCTGTCAAATTATGATCAAGGTTGCTATTTTGCTGCCCAAATATTTAAGCGTGAGACAGAAATCTTTACAAGGGCTACCACATTCCTTAGGTTATCTCTATTGGTCCTGCCTGGGCCTATAAATACTAGAGGGACTACCAAAGTAAATAACACATTTGCCTGCACATATGTTGCTCCAGGGGAACTCCTATTTCCTTCACCATGGAGGTCAGTAGGTCAGGGACTTGCTTGCAAATCAATAGAAAATTACCTTTCAAGTGACACCTGCATTAACCTTTGATTCTTGTTGGTCTAGATGAGGTTAAGGCCGCCAGTCCCTATAGGGAGAGTCTTCCATTGTGCCTGTGATTTATTTGAATTATGATTTATTTGCATTATCTGTTTCCCTCCTTGATCTTTGGAATTGCTGGCACAGTTCCCACACAGCAGGCAGAGCCGTTTCCCTGCACACTGGTCGGGAATGGCAGGAGATCCACAAGGCTGTGCTTTCTGCTGACAGGTGTCAGAAACAATAAGGAAAACGTATATGTTTGGAAATGAAGAGAAAACTAAAACAAACAAGGGGAAGAAATTATGAAGACCCACTTGTCAGCATAAACCTTTTCTACCCAAAGGTTATGTCCTGAGCTCAGTCATTAATGACAGCCATAGGTCATTGAAAATGAATGAGTTGTAGAAATCAAACTCACTTGTCATTACGGCTGAGCTATAAAGAAAATTGCTGGGTCCTACAGCCTCCAAACTGGTGTGAATCACTGGTTATTTTCATCAGGGGCTGGTTCACACCTTGTATCTCTTCCAACTTGTGTGAAGAAATCAGACTGGTCATTTCATGTTTCAGATCTGCTTGTTCCTTTTGCTGTCCATCCCTTGCATTGCTGCAAGGCTGTGTTGGTCTATCAGGAGCAAAGAACTTAGCAGAGCACCCCATGCTCGCCTCATCTCTCACTCTCCCATGGCAGTGCCAATGTGTTACAGCTCACTGTCGTGCTTGCCTCCATCTCCCCTGGCCAGGACTGCGTTTAGCAAAGGGATCATGGTCCTGCTCTGGACCTGACAAAAGGGTCCTCAGACCCCGTGCTAGATGCTTTCTCCATAAGCCAATTAATGTGGGAATTTGGCTGTGACTCCTTTCCCTCTCCCCTCCCATAGAGGTTCTAAGACACCCCTTTTCTGGGTATTATTAGGCTTCAATTGTCATGCAGGGACTCAGGGACACAGATCTCTTTCCATCACTTCAGAAGCTGTGTCTCAGTGTAATGAGGTGACTGCGTCTTTTGTTTGTTTGTAATTCCTCCTTTGCACCCCAGAGAAATACTATTTGGTTGCTTTGCTGCTGGTGGAAATCCTTCTGCAGAGCTCTGTGCAGACGTGAGGGATGTGGTGATCTTTGGAAAATAGCTGACATGTGCCAAACAGCTCCTGCAAGGGCTGAATTCCCAGTCAGCCCAAGCAATCCCATCAGGGTGCGTGAAATGCTCAGTGGGCCTCAGATAACACTGAGAAACACTCAACTGGCAGGAGGGCACTGTGTCCTCAAGGCCACCGTGGTGGTTTGACAAAAATCTGCTGGCACAGGCCACCACTCTGCCCCTGCCACCCCTCTTTGGTCCATGGGAACATCCCAGGCGCAGGGGTCCATGCAGCTCCCTGAAGCTCAGCTTCCTGTTGCTCTAGGCATGTGCATTTTTGGCCAGTGGCTTCTGACTGTCACTTGGGACCTGTGGGTGCTTCTAGAAAGCAATTAACAGCCAGAATTAAAATGGGCAGACCATAGGACTTGGCACTCTGCAGTTGGCAAACACTCCTTACCCCTCTGGCTTACTCCAAGCCCTGAACCTCGCTGATTGTATCCTGTTAACAGGCTTTAGTTCTGGATGCCATTGAGAGCCTGCCAAGCACAATCTGTAGGATGTTTTAATTGGAGCAGAGAACAGTAATAAAAAGACCTTTGCCCAAGCCCTGCAGATGAGGCTAACAGGAGGGGAGGACTGTGCCACTGCTCGGTCACTTCCCTTGCACTGTCCTTGTTAGAGGGAATGGACCCGAGGTCCCAATTTGCTTGCCGGCCATCTCTTCTGCCCAGCTGCTTTGTGCACAGCAGAAATGTGCTCTGACCACCCAAAGCCACCCAGGCACAGCACAATTTTCTGTGGCTTCCTGAAGCCAGGGAGGCAGTGGCATTCTGCAGGGTCTCACCTGAGAGGCTGGGAACACCTGCCTGAGTGTCCAGAACAGGGGTGAGAGGTTAAGACATTCCCGTCCTATAACTGCTATGGGAACAGGTATCAAGAAGCATCTGGAGAAGAGCTTGCAATGTAATGTCCTCCTCAGCCCACTTACATTCAAGTGATTTCATTTTTCAAGGATCTTCCTGGGAATCTGAGGTGACCAAGTCATCACCTCTTTATGCCACTTTTGGGACACTCACTCTCAGCAACTGAAGCTGAATCACAGAACGGGGCTGGAACAAGTCTGTGCTTTATCCCAGAGGTTTTTTCCCAAAGAGACTGCTGATCTGCAGCTCTGCTGGTAAAAGCTCAAGCACTGGGACTGCTCTTCCACCTGGGACCCTCAGCAGGCAGCAACTGTTTCCTGCTTTCCACCCTCCTTTCCTTTTGGTGCCTGCTTTGAGCTGCTTGGTGTTCTTGCTGCGCAACATCACACAGAACCTGCATTCTGCTTCACAAAGAGCTGCATTCGCACGGGGGTCAGATGGTGCCCCTCCAATCTGCTGTGCACATGCTGTTCAGTCAGCAGGAGAACACCAGGGGGACAGGCTTCAGTATGGCAGCAGTAAAATCAGTGCTGCCACAGATTTCAAAGGAGCGATTGCCAAGGACCAGCTTGTCCACACAGTCCCTTGAGGACTGGTATACGTAGTCACTGTGGGCTTCACCAGGCCCTGCAGGTCCCATGTGGGCTGGAAACAAAGTCAGGAAGAGATCATCCTAGATTATATGACAGCAGGTTAGAAATCTAGTCTTGGTCCCCCTTCCGTAGCCCAGCCTTGCCTGGGCATCCTTACTGAGGGCAGCATGGGTGGCATGGAGAAGGATGGGGCTGCACGGGGTGGGGAGGGTGGTGGGTGTCAGTGTGGGGGCCCAGGTCACAGCATCCCATCCATGCTGACTGAAAGCACAATGTCTCACCCGCTGCCACGCACTGGCACGGCGCGACCTGCCGAGGGGGAGTGCGGGTGAGGGGTTTGACTGGGACCTCAGTTTCACTTCCTGCCCTGTGTGGGGAGAGATCATTAAAAATATCTGACTAAGGCAGACTTCTCTGCTCTCGGTATTACTAAGCCCTCCAGACTCCCCAGCCCCCTGCAGTGACAGCGATGTGGGCAGAGCTATTTCACTTTCCCCTGGTTTGCAGACTCACAGGTGTGCAGGCAGGTGTACAGCACTGCACACCTCCTGGCCTCTCCCAGCCTTGCTGGAGCACAATCCTGTCTCCAACAGACCTGGGGGGGGTCTATGGGTCATAGCTTCTTAATCCTCAGAGAGCTCTGAGGATACCAAGTCAGGGTAATGTGGATGATGCTGAGGGACGTCAGGTGGGGATCAGGTGCTGGAGGTGCTCAGAGCAAGGGAAGGTTCGGGACCTTGCTTGCCAGGTACAGCACAGCTGGGCTGCACAGCTACCTCCTGTGTGGTGCTGCAGAGGGGCAAATCTTGACAATATCACTCTTAGCTGTCAACAGATTGTTCACAAACTGGTTTCCTCTTGGATTAGTATGGTTACCATGAAAAATACAAGCATTTTAGCATCTGGCCCTACAACTGCAATATTTGTTTTAATGACCATGCTGACTAATGCGCACAGTACTTTACAAATCTGTAACATGCCTTTTCTTGCCAGAGTAACTTGCACCCTGTGCACATACAGACATTGCAGCTTAGAGGAACAGTGGTTTGTAATTTGATGTATCCTCTTGCACATGTACTAGGTCCTGTGGTGCAATTAGATGCTCTCTTTTGCAAAGGCAATAGTAATTAATGCTTCTGCAGAAGTCTGGGAGTTGGGAGTGGGACAGGACACGTAAGATGAGCTAAAGCCAGGGTTGAAAGGCTGTCAGAAGCTCATATCTCATATCAGAAGCTCATATCTGAAACAATCAAGAGAAGGCACAGCAGGGCACCTGGAAAGAGTGTTTTTTCTTCTTCTTCCACTTTTGCCTTACTAAACCTTTTTATTGATTTCAGTGCAGATACAGACGTAAATACGACACTTACATGGTCTGTCACGCAGGCCAATGTTTCATTCCATATTTCCAAATCCCAGATTCACTGACTCTTGGGCTAGATCCACTTTTCTTGTGCATTTTCTGCCCATCTCCAGTGCCATTCTTCCAGCTGATGACTGCTATGGGATCCTATAAGAGGTTGGATTAGATTTCAAAATGGGTGAGATTAACCTGGGGCAAAATATCCACACACCACCTAAGATCTAAATCCCTAGAGTTTTGTTGCTACAGAATATTCATGTTTTCACTCTGTTGGTGAAACCAGGTGACAAACTGCAGGTGGGAATCTGCTGGTATTCATATTGGGCTGCATGTAAGTGGAAGCTGCCATATCTGTCCATGAATAACTTGACTGGCATTGTTGGGCTCTGCTCCTGAGAGCTCAGGTGAGATGGCATTCCACCAGAAATGCTGAGCTCTGCTTGCAAATACATGGGGACCATCTGAACCTTGCTTGTGGAGTCATTTGGAGAGACAGATCCAGGAGAAGATGTGAAGGGTGGATGGAGCTGCCCACCCATGTCACCATCCAGAGGGAGGTCAGTGGTGCTGACTGGGGCTGATCAGAGCTGTTGCCTCCCTGGAACAGGCTGTGCCTGTGGGGAAAGCCCTGGCCACCCTCCCACTGCTGTCACTTCACATGGAGCCAGTGAGATGGGAGCAGGGCTGGCACCCCGTGGGAAGGCAGTGTGGAGGAGGCACCCAGAGCATTATTTCATGGCAGCAGCAGAAGCTGATTAATAAGCCCAGAGGTGCTGGACCAAGCCCACTCTGGAGAGAGAGTTTTCAGTGAAACCAGCCTCATTTTTCCTCACAGAAGTGACATGATGGATAGCAGCAGTGGTGGAATCACTAATAGAGCAAATTATTTCCTGCACAGGTGGATCTCTGAATTTAAACCCTGGGGGCAACTTGTGTGGGGATGCTGCTGAGTGGGAGCTGATGCAGACAAAGCCCTTCAGAGTGAACATACAGCAATGCTCTCCCGGAAATTAAACCCTGACGGGGATGTGCCTTTGGAGGCTGGAGCACATCTTATGCATTTGGCAGTGACCCCATCCCCTCCTGCACAGGCTGCTCCTTCAAAGCAGAAGAGATTGGTCAGACCTTGGGGGCCATTTTTGTACAAAGTAGTCAGGAATTACTGAGACGTGGCTATTTTCAAAGTTTAATTTAAAGGAGTTGGGCATTTTTCATATGATTTCATAAAACACAGGAGAGGTCTTCCTTAATAACTCTGATTTTTAGGAAATGTGAGGCTACATGTGCTGTTTCCATCACCCCAGGGTGCTGCAGGTGTGTGGAGTGCTTAGGATGCTTCAGGGAGGAAGGAGGAAAAGAAAAGCTTTTGGGATGAAGTGGTTTTTGTTCAGCTAATCAAAGCTCCTCACTCAGGGCTAGGACAAAGCAGACAAGACCTCTCCTTTTTTTCCTTTATCAGATGAGAGGGGTCTCTGTTGGTTGTCATCATGCAGGAAGTTGCAGGTTGCTGTTACCCTGAAACCCTGGGCAATCCCATGCTCCAGAGCAATGGCCTGTGCTGAGCAGTGCAGCTCCTCTGGGTGCTGGTGAGGGACATCTGTCAGTCAACACTGATCCTTCACAGGTCACTCTGAGCAAGAACTGCCTCAGCCAGGTGTGGTCCTGGCCTGCAGACCCCAGCCCCAGGGTCAGGGCCCACCTCCCAAGCTTCCAGTGCTGTCCAAGGGTACTGGCCATCGGCTTTGGACAGGAGAAGCTGAGTGTGGCTGGTGTTGGGTGAGCCCTGGGTGGCAGTCCAGGGGTGACTGGTCCGTGCAGGACACACTGAGTTGGTGCACCAACTCAGTGTATATCAGGCTGGTCCTCCAGCCTTTCCAGAGCAGCAGGGGTGGGAAAAAATGGGTTAAGGGAATGTGAATGTGTGTTTGTGTACATGTGGGTGCAGGACAAAGTGTGGAAATAAAGGTGAAGCACACACCACATGTGTGAGGATGGGGCTTGGAAAGGAAAAATTACTTCACCACAAAACAGAATTCCTTTACCTGTTTTTCTCATAAAGCAGCATGAGGATGTTTCTGCTAAAGCAGCCTCCTTTCACAGCAGCTGCATTATGAAATTGCCTCTTTTTAACAAATCCATCTGCCTGCTTTTTAATAAGCAGGGCTTTCCACCATTGTATATGTGCGAGGTCTGACCTTTTCATAGGAAAAAACATTCATAACCAAAAACTATAAATAGAAGCCTTCAGACTGGAGCAGATCAAGATGTAGGTTTTGTGACTTTTTTTAAAAAAAACAACAACATAATGTGGAAGGGAAAGGAACAAGCTCTTTTAAAAAGTCATAAACTTCTGTTATTGCCTTAAGCTTACTTAATATTTACCAAAATATTTAATGAAAGACTTAACAGTAAGGCTTACAAGACATCTGTATCAAAGCAAGTATTTTTACAAAGGAAAGGAAAAAAAAGATTAGAAGTAGATTTAGTTTAGGAAAAAAGGTATTTCCCCCAACTACGTAATGAAAACTTTATACAAGGTTTGTATTGCTAGGGTAAATTTGGTTTTGTATTTTGTTCATGTTCTTGTTCTGCAAGCTCTCATATTATACATGTAACTTTGCTCCTGAGTACAGACACTTAGCCTTCAAAGGGACTACTCATGTGAGAAAAGCTCATCATTCATTGTTTCCACTTCAAGCCATATTTGGTCCTGTGTTTTAAGTCCCAGATTCTGAAGGCAGGTGATTACATAAGAATCTCAGCTTTCTTTAAAAAAAAAAAGGGTGGGGAGGGGGGAGAAAAGTGAGTTCTAAATCTTGTGGTTGAAGAGAAAGCTTGAAAACATATTCTCCACAGAGCTTCAGACAGAAGGCAAATAATAACAAAACGAATCTTCCATCTAAGTCTGCTAATCACTGACATTTCTTGATTGGGAGCAATATTTGTTAAGTGTACAACAAAGGAGTTCAAGAAAGGGGAGTAGGAAATGATCAGTGCAATTGTGGCTTATTTGAGCCATGGCAGCAAATCACAGTTGCCACATGCCAAGACCCTCAGTGGATCTGCTCACAGATGCTCTGAAGAGCTTCACTTAGCAAACACTCAGGTACGTCAAAGTGAATCAAGAGGAGCTTTGGTTAACATGTATTTAGCTCATCTGCTCATCCCATGCCTCAGATTCTAGGATATGCATATCTCCTCTGATATTTAATACGGCACAGAAAATAAATCAACTTGCCTGGTGCTGTCAGCATGGAACTAAAAATAAGATGTTAGCTATAGCCACTGAAGGGTGCAGTGGTAATACAATACTTCAAGTCTCTCTGTTCCTTTTTGATATACTTCAGCAGACTAAGAAATAATTACACTGATCCATATTTCATCAGTCATTGTAGGCTGAGCATCTTTTATGACCATCGTATAGCTCCTCAAGTGTTGGCTACAGCTTCCTTAGAGAGGTATCCTTTTGCTGTGACTGCTCAGTGCCAGGCTCCTTTCTCCTAAGAGGCAGCACCTCACCATCACCGCTCCTCAGCGTAGCACAGCGACACTGAGCACCTCCAGTACCGCGGCACTGCTCATGTGAGGAGCCAAGTCATGGGGTTTGCCCAACACTCACAACAAAGAACTTTGTCTCTTTTCTGCTGCAAGGAATTTTAGGATGAATTTATGTCACCGCTTCCCCAATAGCTATAAATTTTTTTCATATATTGAAAATGGGAACCTACTTAGAGACCGTAGAGGTAAGAGTGGGACAGGGATTCCTGCAGAGATCTCTGTGGACACAAGCACGTGTGCACACTCACTGCACGTAGGGTTTGCCCCGTAGCTTCATTTCTCCCAAAGGATGATGACCTGTTAGCCAAGAGCCTCCCAGGCAGGAATGTTTGAAATGTCTTTCAGAAGCTGCAATTGCTGCAGAAGTATCAAGGCCCAAAAGTCACGCAAATGATACACAAACCCGTGGGGCAGCCAGGAAAGACGTCATGAATTCTGCCTGGGTGTTTGAAGAGAGGGGAACCCCACCATCCACATGCAGAAAAGTGGGGCATGGATTTTGCCCAGCACCTGCTGTGTGTCTGCTCTCCATCACTTGGGCTGGATGCCAAGATGGAAGAGGGGCTGTCCTTGGGAGAACTTGAACTCTACAAGAGATGCCAGTTCTAAGAACAAAAGCATTCCTTTCTGCAGAGCTGCCCTTGAAGTGGTCATTAAGGTGAAATCTGGGCCTGCGGAAGCTGATGGCAAAATCTCCATGGACTTTGGTCCAGTCCAAATTCCACCCCTTGGGTTTGACTGCTGTCCAGCCGATGCCTAAGCCTGAGCCTGGCCTGCTGCCCTATGCTGAGTTTCCTTCTGCAGCCATGGAATGGGGCCTAGGTTGTATCTCACCAATGAAACAAACAGAACTGTATGATGCAAGGGTGTTTGAGTCATGATTTTCATCAGCGTTTCCTTTTCACTGAGCTCAAAGTCTAGTTTGAATGCAGCCTACTATTTCAGTCCACAAGAAAAGGCTACATAGAAAATAGGTTTTGAATCAGATGCTTTACATAAACCATGGGTTTTACTAAAAACTGATCCATTCTGCTCTTTTTCACTCCTACAGTAGCGACTCAGCAGGGAAGCATTAGAAGTTTCAGTACTTTCATCTTGTCTCAGAACATTTAAGGTGGCAAGAGTGGGTAATAATAATAATAATAATAATAATAATAACAACAACAACAACAACAATGAAATCATTCTCCACAACTGGTTTATTAGAGGAATTTTGCCAGACATGGACATAAGTCATCCAGAAATAGGTCATGATTTCCTGAAATGTATCTGAAGTGCAGGATTATTCGCCAAGTAAACTATACCAAATAAATTCTTCTCACTGTTAGTCGACAGTACTCTTATTTTGAGTTGTTTTGACTGACTAGCAGCATGGTTCACATGGTGAATATCTCTGTCTTGATTGGGAACTGGGGCAGGCACCCAACTTTAACTGTGTGCCAGATGTCTCCTGCTGAAGCCAGCCATAAATGCATGTTCAGTCTAAGGGTACACAGGGAGGCTGGTTTTGGTGACCAGTCCATGTGCCAGTAACACAGAGGCCTTTTGGCAGCAATGGGCTCAGGGCTGTACTAAACCTAGAGATGCTGCAGTGGGGAACAAAAGTGACCTTTTAACTGCCCTTCCTGAGATTCAGATGGATGGGGGGAATGTCCTGAAACAGCCAGGTAGGGGATGAAACTGTGAGGGCTATGGGAAAATGAAACAGAGCCCTCCTTCGGTTTGGACAAAATAAACTGTGATCTCTCTTTGCTTTGCACCCAGCCTTGCTCAGTCCTGGCTGATACACCTGTTTTTAATGTGCTTGCTGGAAGTTGCCTGAGCCCAGTGTTGAGTTGGTGGTGGGAATGACAAAACTCTTTGTACGAAGACCCTCTGGGGCAGCTTAAGGTAGACTAAAGCCCACTGATGTCAGCTGGAAACCTTTCAAAGTGTGTGGCAAATAACATGAAATTCCAGCAAATAGAAGGTATGAGAAGTCTGTCAAGGCCATCACAAATGAGATTTTTGTCAAAAGATCAGTCATCTGTCCCACTGCTTGCTTTTGAACCCATCCCACAGTATGAAGCAAGGAGATCCTTGCCAGTTTGGACCTCAGGGTTTATTGTAATCCTGTGCTGCGTGTGGGAAAGCAGGAAACTTCCCTGCTGTGCTTGGAATTGTAACTCTATAGACGTGTTTATACGTGTGGGGTTTATTCCTTTATGAGAAGTGGGATAAATTAGACTTGAACAAAGCCAGTGACATATCCACCCTAGGGAATTACTCTGTCTGCTTATCACTCTAATGCCCACTCCATCATTCTAACCACACTAGTTAAAGAAAAACACACTCTTGACCAACATACAAGCATGAAAATGCAGGCTTTTCTGCTTTCTAAGGTTCTGACAGAACAAAGGTGATTTAAATGGGTTGTAAATTAATTTCTGTGTGCATTAAGACTCTTAACACAGCTTGAACAGTATAAAAGAGCTTTGGGTTCACTCAGAATTAGCCTGAATAAATTCAGAAGGCCATATTTCTTCACACAGCACATAATCATTTCCAAAGAATCTGTCATAAAAGGGGATGATTGAAACAGATTTCCTAGTGGATAATTTCCTGTCTGTCCCTTGCACTTTCATCTGAAGAAGCTGAATGCCAAACTCATGGTCACCAGCGTGAAAACTCCATTGATCTCAGTGGACTTTGGTTGAGCTCTGAAAGATATGAGAACAGATACTGAGAATTTGGGTTTCTGGATCTTGGGGAAGCTCTGTCCCTATTTGACACAGCACAGCGAGACCAACACATAGCAGAGCTCCTTCCCATGGCCATCGTGCTGGGATCCCCATTCTTGTTCAATCCTCTCAACACAGCCAGTGTGACATGGGGTTATGGCAATGAGAGTAACATGGACCCATGATCTGGGAAATAGATCTTAAACTGACACGGTTGGAGATTACAGGAGCAATTCACTGATCAGGTGCTGTGGCTCAGGATGGGAAATCTGTTCAGGTGGACCTTCCCCACGTTTCCCACTGCCATCCCTCCCCTGCTCCACCTCAGCAGATGACAGCAGGGTTAATTAATGTGTCTCCAAGAAGGACATAAAGATCTGTAGTGAGTGTCTAGGGAAGCTCCTCACACTGCTTTCTTAATAAAAACCCCTCTCTCACATCACAACACATGAATCTTTGCTCCCATCGGAGCTGGGACAGCTGATGCAGTGGGTAGAACCCTGGTGCTAGCTGAGGTAGCTGTTGCTGACTTGAGTTAAGAATGAGATTGTCAGTGAAATGAATTGATGGTTTCAGTTCCAGATCTGGCAGCCAAATTTAAAAAAAAAAAAAAAACAACAACAAAAAAGCCAACCAAAAGTGGGCTGTGTAATTCAATGTTTGCTCTCAGGAAGCCACACAACACAGAAGTCGAGCGCAGGGACCCATATCTCTGGCACTTCAACACCAGCTCCTCTTCCCCAGCCACAGGAGGCAGGAGAGGGAGGCAAGGACCCTGCCTGTAATGCTGGCAGCACCCAGGGCCCCAGGGGGTTTGCTCCTGTGTGTGCCTTCTCTGGGAAAAAGAGCAACACCAGGGAAAAACAGTGAAGTGGAACGCAAACCTCTGTCTCTGTGAGATCTCATTCATCCCAAGACTGACTGAAATGATTCAGATATAAATATTATCATACCAGAGCTTGGTGGCATTTTCATTCAAGTACAGAATACAAGGCAATTTCACTTAACCCTCCCATGGCCAGAAGATGTAGGACGAAAGCCAGATTCATGAAAGCTGTTAAGCCAACATCCCTGTATCTCCAGCCAGTTACACCGGTGTGAGTTTCACTGATGCCATCTGAGGAATTGCAACCAGCTTTCAAAGGTTTTAAAAGTACCCACCACATCCCTGTGAGAGAAGTAAAAAACCACCTCTTTCAACAAAGAGGGAGAAGGGGACACTAGAGAGAAAAAGTGTGAATTTAGGAAGCTGGTGGCAGAGCACTGGGGAGCAGGCAGGAGCTCCTGGCTGGTGAGAACATGGCCTTCCTGAGCAGGCAGTCAACAGGACGAGTAGCAGGAACAATGAGATAAGCACTGCAATGGAAACAAACACCTTTTTTTAGGCTCTCTGCACCAAGCTGCTGCTGCTGCTACTTTTATCATACCATTCATTTGGGAAGAAAACAGTGCAGCAAAGCAAGGTACACACACAAAGCTGCACACCATGTCTGAGCTCACGTCAGTTACCAGCCAAAAAAATCTAGTTGTTAAATTATTTCATTTAATGGTTTGGGACTGCAGTGATCTTGTACAATGTTAAATCTTTGGAAACTGGATACAGCTGAGTTAATCCTTCTGAGCAGGACATGGATGATCCACAACAGGACTGAGGACCACAAGTGGTTGCTAACTTCTTCTGGGCAGCCAAAGCCAATGTTTCCATCATTAGTGTCTTCCATGGAGGCTCGAGAGCTGTTTTACAGACAAACACATACACACGTGCACGTGAAACCCCCTGGCAAAAACAATGGTTGTTTTGCATGCCAAATGTGTCAGTTGCATTTCATTTTACGACTGAATTCATTCTCAAGTCACGAATGCTTAAAAAAAAAAAAAAAAAGGCTTAGTGAGTGTTTAAATTTAGGGCATTAATTTTGCATTCCAGTGTAGAGGGAACCCAACAGTCTCAAACCTCGGAAAAAGGCACTCCACCTCTGCTTTATGGGCAATTTCATTCTGCTTGTGTTTCCAGAGCCTACTTCAAAGCACAGATGCGTTTCAGGTAAATAATGACAAGCTTCAGAACAAGTTTTCCTGGTAACACAAATCACCTCACTAATGAAATCAGGGGAGAAATTCAGAACAACTTGATATCCATCTGCCTCAAATCAAATCCTTCCATTTATATGCTATAAGTAGGGGCCTGATTCCTCCCACAATCAAATCAGAGGCGAAACTCCCACAGATTCCAGTGGGAATGGGGTCAGCTCTTTGTGCTTGCTGGATAACCATTGCCTGAATGTGGGTGAGGATGCCCTGGTCCATCCAGAGCGAGGCAGAGGATGTGCTGTGGGTGCAGCACTAGACAATGGGTTCAGGTTCAGAAGAATATGAGGCACCTTCCCTCAGCACAGAGAACACTTTCTATAGTTTCCACATTTCCTTCCTGCTCATGTCAATCATGCATGGGGGAAAACAATGAAGAAACACCAACCCCACATGGAATAAAGTAATGGGAATCTGAGAATGAGCCACATGCTGAAAAGAAAAGTCATTGCATCCAAGATTGAAAGTATTGACTGTCTGGACTGCCAAATAAATCAGACTAGCCCTGGGGACTTGGATCTATACCTGTACTTACCTCTTCACCTCAAACCTCAAGGGCAAGCTTTCCTTTTGCTTTGGAGGTCTGGAGGTGGGCAAAAGGTGCAGCTCTTGGTCACCTTCTTGTGCATCGCTGAACCACTTGCCTCCCTGCAGGCTGCTGCCTGCTTCCAGAGACACTCCTCTCAGATCCCATCAGTCTTCCCAAAGGTTCAGCTGTGGTGTGAGGGAAGCTAGATGTCCACTTGGCTTGGCAACAAAGAGAAAAAAATTGTACTTGAACCTGGAAATTTACAGGAATGCAGAGCAGCCGTGTTGCTAAGCCAGCTGCAAACCTGCTTTGCTCGGGGCTCTTCCCTTTGTAGGGTTGAAGGAATGAGGCACGTGTTGCCAAGTAGGACATCAGTGCTACAAACAAATGGAAGGCCCTTATCCCACCAGCAATCTCGACCTGGTAACGGGCGGGCAGCTAGAGTAACAAGAAAGCTCGGCTCCTTCCTACTCACAGAAAGGAGAGGCGGTAGGATACAGGTTATAATTAGAGCCACCCACAGCAATTTTGGGGAAGCTTCAGTGTATGGATTGGGATCTTATTGTTAGTGCTGCCAGCTCACCATCTGCTTGGACTGAGCCAGTTCAGAAATCCAGTGGCTGGCACTCTCAGACACATCTCCTGCTCGTCTGGAGTTTAGCAGTGCTTTAAGCCGCCTCTGTGCCTGCAGGAGAGTCACAGCAATAGGAATTTCTGTATAAGCCTTTAGCCTGACTGTCCTCCTAATTTAAAGGATTAGCTTTGGCTTTGGAGACAAACTCCTTTTGGAGCCCTCTCTCCTTTCTTTCCATTGGATTATAAAATGTCAGTGGCTCATCCAAATTGGATCTCCCCAGCACACCTTCCTGCAGCTGGAAAAACACCAGTTCTGCCAAGCACTGCATGCTGCAGGTACAGCCACATTTCATGGCATCCCATGCAAAGCTGCACAACTGTCTCCTTGCAAAGGCCCTTGAAGCAGAGTGAGGTACAGAGCTGCCCCCAGCTCTCTTTCCAGCTGCCATGGAAGCTGAGAGCAAACCCTGGCCTGAGCTGTGCTTGCCTGGAGCAGATCAGCTCCATCCTCAGTGCTCAGGTCCAGCATGATAAGGGTCAGTGTGGAAGACTAAGGAGTTGATAGGGTCTTGCACCCTCCTGGCACGAGACATTAACACCTCTAATTTGGTCTTAATTCTTGTGGTGCTAGATCACAGCACAGATTTGATACCCAATGTATGAGCCTTCAGGCATCAGTGCTGGCCTATTGCATCTGCATCAGTGTCCTTATCCCTCTCCCCATGCAGGAGTTACCCTCAGAGGTCCTGTGTGGCCCCCTCAAAAGCAGAACAGGCCCCCATGTTGCACATTAAACCCCACCAATGTGAAGATTTAAACCACCTGACTGGGACAGATAAGCCACGTCAAACCCTAGTGAGAAACAGGGCTTGCCTAAGAGAAGTGAGTCCTCGACAGAGACAGCACAGCTTAGGTTGCTATCTTTGGTTCTGCCCTTCTCATAACCACCCTGAATTTTGGTGCTTTTCCTCAAATCCCTGCTGCAGTGCCCAGGGCCCAGCTGTGAAAGCCTCACTTTTTGCCATCTTGCTTTTAACCACCAGTATTTCTGAGCCTCCCCGCTTGCAGAAACAGGCTTCAAACCATGAGTCCAGCACTCTAAGAGAAAACAACTTAAATTCTTTTCTTTTTTTTTATTTCCTTATCCCTACTGCTGTGATTTATTTAAGGAGGGACTTGGGAGCCTCAGTCAGGGCTTTTGGGTCCTGCTCAGTCTGGGGAGAGCAATCCCAAAGCCATTCCTGCACCACGGGCTCTCCAGGAAGCCCTGTGCTGAGTGCTCTGGCTGGCTCCCGTGCCCCGGCCATGCCGAGGGGGAACCTTTCCAGCTGAAGGCACAGTGAGCACTTTCTTCCAGGTAGATGGAATAGAATCATGCACATTATGAATGGTGATGTGTCTGCAGGGGGGTGGAGACGGGGCGAAGGAGGTGTCAGTGTGTTTTGTAAATGCTTTGAAATGTATTTGTGTGTTTCTGAGATGAACCTTACAGAAAATACCTGAAAACTGGTTTTGCTTTTCCTAAAGCATTGGGTCTTTCAGGCAGCAGCTTTGCCAAAAGTCATTAATCACATCTTTATTAACAAGGGCGGGGGACCAGTGACCTCAAACAACCGAGGAAAACAACTAACATTATATTCATTTGAAGGACCGCTTTGTAAAATATCTTCTGGCCTGCACATGCTACTGTTGACTTATATTTAAAGTGCACTGAGTCTTTGGGATATATTGGGACTTCTGCAGAGAACCAGGGCAGGACTTGGCCCAAGGGTGTGTTTGACTTAACTATATGTCTCCTGAAGTACAAGGAGAGAAAGAAGAAAGTTTTTAAAAGGTCTTCACACTTTTCTTCTATATTGAGGTGCATCATGTGAGTGGGACGGGCTAAATGCACTTCCCGAGTGTCAAAATTCACAGGTTCATGGGTCTCATGATATGTATGGTTTAAGTCCAGAGGGAACATTATGATCACTCAACTCCTTCTAGCCTCGACAGCCTGTTTACTCTAAGTATCCTGGCCTGCTGCTAACAGCATGGCACAGGGTCCACCACATCTTCCACCACATTGCTCAGTAACGCGCTCATTTCCTCAGTTAAAAATGCAGCCAGCTGAATGAGCAGCGGCATTAGCTGAGACCAAACACACCACAGGGACTGCTGCTCTTGGGGTGAGTAGGGCCGTGGATACAGCCCCTGTGCCCCTGCCCTGTCCTGCCAAAACTCTGTGTTTGCTGCTCGCTCCCTGCTCTCAGACAGTTTGTCAGCTGGGGAATGGGATCAGTGAGAGAGAGAGCGGGGACTTTCGAGGGGATTTCTGGAGCCTGCCTCAAAATGCGTTTGTTGTGGGGAGGGCTCTCAAAGGCAGTGTGGGGAAAGGGCAGGTCCCCACCTTGGGCAGGATGCTAATGCTGCATCGTGGTAGGCACACTGTAAGCCCAAACCCTGGAAGGCTGTTGCCACTGATAACACCCATCTGCTGTGGCATCATGTCCGTTGACATAGCCTTAATTAATGATATTACCAACTTAATGAGTAGATAAGCCACCGATCCCAACTCCTGTTAAGAAATTGTCTTAAGTACCAGTCACTAATCGCTATGGAGAAACAGATAGAGGGCCAAAATGCACACCTGGAGTAAAGAGGTGTGGCTTCCATGTTTTCTGGTGAAGTTGCATTTGTTTACTCCAGGACTGACTGTGAACCATCCTGATTAACACATGGCGGGTGTGTGCTGGGCGGGAAGTTGTAAACAGCCACAGCCTTAAGTAATGGCACTGGGCTTGTGCAAGACCTGTCATCCAGATGGCAGCAGGATTGATGGCTGCGGAGATCAGCAGGGTGCCAGACCAGGGTGCAGATGTGTGTGGGAGTGCACCAAACCCAGGCTTGCTCTTCCCAGACCCTCAGCTGGTGCACAGGGTCTGGGAAGACCCTCTGAGCCCTGGGATGTTTCACATGGATTGTCTAGTTCACATGGCTTTAGGAATAGTGGACATCACCATAGTGGGCATCACCGGGTGATGCCCATTATGGTGGCCAAGAGCTTTTTGGGTTGTTTAATTGAAGACGATTTGCCAGCTGTAACTGGATTTCCTGCTACCGTTGGGGTGGTGTGGATGTAACTCATAAAACAAGGAAAGGACCTGTTTCACTGTACTGATTTGATTCTTTGGCTGTTACTTTATTTCCTTGCCGTTGTTATTCTGATCCAGTGAAATTAAAAAGGCATGAGCAGCCTATTTGGATCTGAATGTGTGAGTTCCTGCCCTGCAGAGCTTTCAGTAGAGATTAGATTGTACATGCCGTTGTGTGGGGGAGATGTGCCATCAGGCAAAGGAGGAACAAATGCAGGCGGGGCGGGAGCGGAGAGACAGAAGCGGTGTGTCTGCATGAAGCTGCCTGCTGCTCGTGGGGTGGTATCTCCATCTCACTGATGGCTGGTGAGTATCTCACAAAACATTCACTGCTTGGTTTCTTCAGGGTGTTTAACTCCTGGAATGTGTGAGACAAGGCAGCCACATCTTCCTCACTTTAACCTTTTAGAACTTGTCGTAGGAGGACCTAAAATAAAAACTATGCATAGAAACCTATGCCAAGCCTCATGTTCCTGAGTGAACTATAGGGGATCCTGGTCCTTAATAATCCTTCACTTTGCTGGAAAGTTAGATATGCACTCAGTTTGCTGGTACCCAAATAAATCTTAAGGAATTCCAAGGATTTATGTGCCTACATGACACTCAACACAGACATTAAGAGCAGACGAGCCTGGCACACTGTGCTACCAACCATTCACCTATTTCAGCTACTTCACTCTAGCTCTCTGTGTTTCTATTCAGGCAGAGTGTTTCCTGTTAAAAAAAAAAAAAAAGATGTTTGTTTGTTTTTTTAAGTGATCATAGGCATGCATATATCAGAAAAAAAGAAAGGACCTATCTTCTCCTTACATCTCTATTATTTCTATTGTTCAGGTGTGCCTCGGGTACTTTCCCAGACATGTTGCCTTCTGTTTTTAACATTGCCATCTGGGAATCAGATACTGCACATCTATTGTGGTGCTGTTCAGCAGGGAGGGAATTTGTTCTTGCTCCTCACAGACAGTTCTGCCTTGATGCAGACGGATAGCTCAGGGAAGAGGGATGCCATCAGCTTTGTAGCCGCTGCCTTACGGCTCAGGGAAAAGCTACGGCTCTGTGTGCACAGCACAGCTTGGGATGATCTGAGAGAGTTCTCACAACACCTGCAAACCAGGTGATGTCCATGGGGTCCAAACTCATGTTGGACCCTATGGAGATCATGTTGGGAAGCTATTCGGTGAATTAACCCTGCACTGGACCCTCTTCTCAATCTGGCACACTCCGTAATGCCTTTAATAATAATTTGCTTTTTGTAAATCCAAGGAAAGCAGAGGTGATCTCCACAAAACAGGCACAGGCCAAAACAGACTAAACTCCAGGGCATTTGGAGCTTGGTACAGGAGCAGATGCAGAACTGAGCTTTGTGGCTTGGACCCATCTCTTGAAGTTGATTCTGACAATTTCCTGATTCAGAGCCTTGTGCTGTAACCACAAACCCTCCGTATCCCACCCTCTTTGGTCTCCATCTCTGTCTGGTTCTTTAACTGAACACTGCTCAGTAAATGCTTACAGATTCAAGAGGAGAGGCTGCTAGTTCAAAGTCTTGCATTATCTGGACAGCTGGAAAGGAAAATTAAGAGCAGCAAGAACCAAATCTGAGCCACGAAAAAAGCCTGGCTTTGAACAGTGACAAATACCTGCTTAAGACATATTTCTCCATCCTCTGTTACACCCATTGCTGAAGACAAAAAGTTGCTTTACCAAACTGTGCAACAACTTGGAGGTTCAGGTGGGTTACTCTGGAGTGGGCTGCTCCTGACTCTCACAATTTTGCGAGATTATTGTTCTTTGTAATAGAACAATAATCTTTCCTGCCTAGAAAGCAGAAGAGCTGCCACCTCGATTTTGGTACAGAACTGCAGGTGAGAGGAGTGGAGCAATACCCCTGTATCACGCTGGGGAGGACCTTGTGGAATATTGAGAAGTAAAGAAACTGTGACAGAGTGTGCATGTGAGTGGTTTCTTATTTAAAAATAATCTCTGGAGACTTTCTTTTTTTTTTCTTTAAGACACAGTGGCTAAAAATGTCCTTTCAAAAATAAATCAAGCCTGAGGCTGGGTCTGAAAGCACTTAATGAGGGGTAAAAGTGGTTGAAAAAAGAAAAAAGAAAAATTCCCATGCTATTCCTAGCAATGGCTCCCCCACTTCTGAATGTAACTGTCGCTGCATCACACTAGAGAACTTCCACCCGTTTCAGACCAATACCTGGCCCTTTTAGGGCAGATGACTGGAGAGCAGAGACTCTACTGAGACTCTTATCTCCTAAAGGCACTGGGCACCCTGTCGCATACATCTCCCAGCGTGGCACAGCATCTTCAAAGTCAAAAGAGCACGACAAGGTTTAAAGCAAAACTGCACCACACAATAGGATGAAACCAGTTGTGGACAACATGATGGAAAAGCTGTTGGGGAGCTGAACTGAGTTAAAAACTGCACCTGTTATTCAGCCTTTTTTAAATGAAAACCAGGCCTTTCAGAAAAATCCTATTATGTTCTTTGGAGAGGTTAAAACTTCTGTTGGGAAAAGTCTCTTTGGTTGGGATAGATTTTTGATGAGGTGGTTGACTTAGCAGATTCTCTTACAAATATTAACAGCATGATATGAATAGCACAAGCTCTACATGGCTTAGAGAGCAGTCTCTAAGCTCGTTTTTCCAAATGAGCAGTCCCTGAGAAGTCAGATTCCCAGAGGAGACCCTCAGGGAGTGAGAGGACATCCAATAATTTTCAATGCTAATACCCAGTGCATGAAAGGGGATGCACAATGACTGCTGTCCAAACCTGCAGATGACACCAGGCAGGTGAGGACGTGGCTGGTGTGGAGAGATGTGGGTCACCAGCAGGCAGAGCACATGTGCTCAGGCACCAAAGCCCTGTGCCAAGGAGACAGGGAGGCAGCTGCCTGTGTGGAGGGAGAACACCTACCTTGGAAAGCAGAGGAAGTCAGGAAAGGACACTGGGGGCACCCCAACCTGCGTGTGACATTGCAGAGTGATATGGGTGAAGACAGGAGATGTAGACTGAAGTAAGGACCAGTTCTTGTTCCACAGAGGGTCTTGAACAGAAAAATAATTTGCCCTTTGCTGGTCTCTGCATTTTAAGATGAAAAGTTAAGAGACTTGAAGAATGTAATGTGCTAAATTCATCCAGAAAATGAGAGGTGGTGTCATTATACTGTGTAAGCACCTCCAGGACGACATGGTGGTAAGAAAAAGAGTCTTGAACTGCAGGTAAGGCCCCCAACAAGAACACTACTGCCCAGAAAGTTAAAGTAAGAAAGTAGCATGCATTTTATCAGTGAAGACACTTACACATTGGGATGGACTCCAGAGGCAGGGCTGGATCCACATTTCTTGATGCCATCAAATCCAACCTGGCTGCCCTCCTAGGAGGTCTGATTGAAATCAGGTTGTGCTTTGCCAAACATGAGTTAAACACAGAGGTGAGGGAGTGATAATCAGAGATCCTGAAGTGCTGGAGCTCAGGAGGGAGTCTCCAGCCCTCCCGTGCAGCCATGAACTTTGGGACAGAAAATTACAAAGCTGAGGAAGAAAAATATTATTTTAAATGCCTATTGCCTCTTGGAAGGTATGAGAGGGTGAGAAAGAAAGTGAAAAAGCCTGGGAGTTCTTAGTAAGTTCTTCCAAACTGATAAACATCCCCAAAACCCCTCAATCCTTTCTCTTTTATTGGCTTTTCAATGTTGTAAGTGGAATAAACTTGTTATTTTATAGAGGTTTGTTGGTACTGATCTTTTTAGCACACTGGCGAATTGCTCCTGTTTTGGTTTTTGGTTTTTTTGAACAACTAAAGTTGAGCTTTCCACTCTTTGTTTGCAAGTGCTTGTTTAGGACTTGCTGAGAACAAGTTAAACACAACAAATGAGCTCTGGACAGAGTTTTGGGAGAGATTTATTCTGTGGTCATTCACTCTCCTCTCTCAGGAAGCAAGTCCCATATGCAGGCACTGTTTCTGAGAAAGTTTTTTCCTTATGTTAACAGCCATCCTTGCTTGGTAATGCTTGCAAGGCACTAAGATGAAGACCAAGGGCCCAATCCAGAAAGATAAAACAAGTTATTTTACCCTTAACATTGTCTGGCAAACAGTTTATGTATTGATGTACCATCAGAGATGGAGCTGGAGGATACTGACGAAAAAAAGTCAAGTCATGAAATTCCCACAGAAAGTCAGTGGCAGTGGCAAACCTAGGATTAACACCAAAACTACACAGTCTGTGGGTCTAACAAGCCAAGAATGAGTAGGGTAGGTAGCAAATCTTAGAAGAGTAGTGCGAAGGTCAAAAGCTCAGGAATTAAAGAGCAGTGAAGGAAGAAACCAGAAATCCAGCTGCTGAAGGAAATAATTCATGCAATGTTGATCATCTCATCCCCATATGCTTGTAATAATTTTGACAAGCATTTCATTTTATCTGTTATTATTAGGAAAATTATTCCTTTAAGGGCAAAACCTAACTGCATTTTTCAGGTCAACTTGATTCTGGGAATCAGCCTCACTTGCCTGTGGTTTTTGCTATCAGGCCAAACACAATCCCTGGTGTACTTCTCTTGACTCGGTGGAGTTATGTTGAATTCAGCTTGGCCTAAGGGCCATTAGTTATATTGCCAATGGGTTTCTTTAAAGGGATATTTCCCTACTTTGAATGCAGTGATTCCGGGCAGTGATTTTCATTTTGCAATCTGGAAGGACTCCTGCATATCTTAAGGAAGTTTTAGTTGCTCTGATCCTGAAGAAACCTTCTTTGGCAATAGATGACTGGAGGCAGGTGTGTGCATGTGCTCGGGCTGGTCTGTGGATGGCAGCCTCGAGAGCCACTGCCAGGTGCCTTCCCTCCGCAGAAAGGGCCCGGGAAGAGCCATGGGAAGGGACATGAAACACACAACTGCCTCACAAAAGCTGCGTGAATGCTGTTCACCGTGCTTCTGATTGACAGAGGAGCATCTTATCTTCCCCTGAAACCTCTGCACCCAACCCTCCAGGTGTGCGTGTGTGTGTTGGGAGGGGAGCCAGGATTCTGATTAGAGGGGTTATTTAGATTCCACTACCGTGGGGAGCAGCTCGTGGTATGCATCCTTTGCTTGGAGAAAGACAAAGGGAAGACCCAAAATAAGAAGGATAGGCCTTTCAGCATCCTCCAGCCTGGACATCAGGGGCTGTGACATGTCAGATGTGAAGACAGGTGAGTGCACACCCAGTGTCTCTGCACAGACTGCTGCTCCCTCTGGGTCACAAATTTATGCAGGAGAGGCCATCACAAGGGAGCTTCTCAGCTCGTGAGGTCCTGGAGAAAAAGACAGGGCTGCAAACTGATGGGTGCAGGATGTCAGGTGGCAGGACAGTATCACACCTGCTGAGATTGTTTAGTGGCACTCCCCCTGCCCTGAATGTCCCAAGTATTGCCTGTTTCAGCTTGCTTTGGCAGCCAGGTTACACCCCAAGTGCTCCAAATCACTGCAAAAAAAAAAAAAAAGAAACAAAAAGAAATCTTTTTTGATCTTGCTTCATGCAAGATGTGAAACCTACTAATGAACCTGAGTGTAACCAGCCTCCGGTTGTTTGCCTAAAACTGAGCAACACATGAGGCTGATACTGCAGTTCTCAAGAGAGATTTGTCCTTGGGACAAAAGAGACCTGAAAGAGACCTGAGAGAGCCCGGAGCTAGGTTCAAACAGGCTGGGAAGCGTTATGCAAAACAGCAGCACAGAATGTAGGGTACATGATGTACTTGTGAGCTTCTAAACTGAAAAATCTTCCTGTAGGGACTGATGATGGGCATGTCACTGAAAAGCCATGTTTACCTTGCTTTGCAGAGGACCCATGTTCTTACCATGACTGTGTCTGGTCAGAAGAGACAGAAAACCTTTTAATCTTGATGACTTGATATGATGGGACAATCCAGAGTCTGAGCTCTAGGGTTGCTGTGGGGTGCCCCAGCACACAAGTGTGCATCAGAGGAGGGCAGGGTTTGAGGGAGCAAGGCTCAAGGGTGAGCTGCTTCTGTCCTTCCGCAGCTGCTGTCAGTTTTGCACAGATATCACTGTGATCCAGCAGCCTATAAAGCACAAAATTATTTGAATAGGGTTTGGATCCACACAGCATCACATAATGGATTTAATTACCATGAGGGAAGAGATCTGATGTGATTTCTCTATAGTACAGCCCTTTTGCAGAAATGGTTGTTGATCCAATCATCAGCTCTGGAGATCTCAGCTCTCCCCCATCCTGCCATCTCCACGTGTCTTCCTTGAAGACCATCTGCCTTGGCATATAGCAAACTAAAGGCAAATGACCAACCTCCATTTGTTGCTCCATCTCCATCTCAGGGACACCAGCTCTGAAGGTGGTTCTCCTAAGGATCAGTGGGAAAACGTGAAAGGCTTGGGATCTGTGTCATCTAAACTGGAACTGGCTGACTCAAAGAGCAGAAATCATTTGCTGTGGTGTCTGGAGACCTCTGAACAGCTGCAAAATCCCAGTACTGAGATCTCAGTAAGGTCGCAGTTGTGATGGGCTGGGCACATTGCCAGGGTGGAAGATTCCAGGATCTGCAGCCTCCTGGGAACACCTAGCAGCCAACACAGGCTTTGTAAAGACACCTGAAAATCCTTACTTAAAGCTTGTCAGCTTAACATTAATAACTGGGAGGGAAAGGGTTTGGAGCCACTGCAGTGCAGCCTGCGAGGTGAAGCAGAAAAGCAAAATGGAGGAGAGAAGTGAGTCAACTCAGAGAAAATCAACAGTGCCTTTTAAAAAGCATGACTGGAAACATGCTCTCTCCCCACAGACTGGCCTGTTTTTACAGGCTCATACACACATCCACAGAGCAAAAGTAAAAATAGCTGAGGGGATGATCATTGCAAACTGCAACAAATAACAATTCAATAATAGGATTTTAATTAAGAAATCCATGGCACCAAATAAATTCAAGATTTGGCACAACAGCAGTGTCCAATAGCCATAAATAAAGCAATTTGCTAATGACTGCACATTCCATCTCATTTTCCTTGATGTTTTCCATGGCGTCATTCCTCTGAACCACAGGTTTTCTTTTAATCTCATCTCAATCTACAACACTATTAGGTGCTGTGCTTCTTCCTTCACAGCACCGTATTTGAATGGCCACTAACCAAAGCCAGGGAAGGTGAGGCTGGAACACAACCTTGTCTCCTGCAGGCTGAGCCCCAAGAAGGCTGCTGGTCACGCCCCGACTGCACGAGTCACTTACACATAATCAGCTGTGGCTAATTCAGAGCCAGAACCACCCCCGTGGCCCCTAACAGCTTCTGCACTTGGGATTCAGTTGGCTCCACAGGTTTGACATGTCATGACAGAGACATTTCTTCTTCACACAGCTCATTTTGTCCTGAGCTAATGAGAGATTAACTAACCCATAGCAGCAAATCAGCTGCTGCTGGTCTAGGGAGGGCATCTCAGGTTCTCTCCTTAACGAGCTTCACATTTGGCTTTTCTTAGCTGAAGGAGAGTTCATCAGCACAAACATCCTGCCAGTGACACAGTCCTTATCTGACAGATGGAGCCCAAGGAGAACTGTTTGCAATGACCTAATGTTGTTTGCTGCTTACCTGGCACAACACCAGTGAGCTGCTTCTCCCATGCCCCGAGAAGTCACTAAACAGATGCTCATGGCTCCCAAACAAAAAAGTCTTCACTCTTCTTGAGCAAAGTCAGGGCTTACAGCATATCAAAAGCACTTTGGAGCCACTTTTTCTCTTCTGCTGCATGCTGGGCGTTTGTGGGGACCCTGTCTCTGCATGGGGTTGTCCCCTCTGTGCTCCTCTCAGAGCCTAAGGGAAGGCTAGGACTCTGGCATTTAGTGTGTCTTGGCGGGAGTGTTGGGAGATGATTAACCCTTTTGTCACCACCAGACCACAATGGGAACATCTTCCTCTTTTTCTCAGTCATTAAGTTTTTTGCATACTGGAATTATATGCGTTAAACAAGGAAGTTTTCCAGTAGGTGCACATCCTTGAGTCTTTCAGTAGAAAGCAATTTGAGTGTCCATAATCACAGAGTATCTGACAAACCACAAAAGAAGCCTTCTTAATTTTAACTTCTTTTGGCCTAAGATGGGTAGGACCTGAAGTTGGGGTTTGAGACAAGCTCAGAATTACTTTGCTATTACCATAACATCCCATTCTAGGGGAGCTTTGCCACTTGGTGTTGCTGCATCTGCTTCACTCTGCTTCAGGTTTCCGTCTCAAAATTCTTCTTATTCAGTCCTCTTTTCTTTTGCAACTTTATAGGCTGTGGTAGGTGGAGATAAGGAGGCCAAGTCCTGAAATGATCTGTCTGCTCTATTTTGCAACCTCAGTGACAGCAAATATTAATGTACCTGTGTTCACTGCCCAACTCGTCTGACCACTCTGCACGGACATTTTGGTGACAAGCAAAAGCCTTCCACACACTGCCTGATTCTCCAAACACCACAGAAATACGGTTAATGCTATTGTGAGCCCCCTGAAATGCTTTCCTTTTCCACACCTCCTGCTTTTATTTTGTGCATCATAGTCCAACATTTCTCTTGTGCCAGGCTCTTCCTGAACTGTGCCTGTGTTACACAACTGTGCCCTTCAGACTGAGGCAAGGATTAAAGGTGTCCAAATTATTAGGAAATCAGAGCAGTGAAAGGTCAGAGATCTTTCTATTTTCTCTCAGCTTGGTAGCTGGTTGCTGAAAAATCACAAACGCTCTTTGAAAATGAGGGGCAGCGAGGCGCAGCTTTCCGAGCACTCCTTGGCATTCATGTATGTGAGTGAACTATTTACAGGTATGGCAAAGCATTACTAATCTCTGAGCTATTTAGAAAGGAAGTACCTCTAGGATCTCCTCATTTGTCTCCCCTGCTTCTCCAACACCATTGAGTCATGCTGAATCTCCTCCCCTCCCAAAAAACTGCTTTGCAGAGCTCCCTGAAGAAAGAAAAATGTCCCTGGACAGTGAAACAAACAATCCCAAAGTGGGTTGATCATGACCTAGTAACTGGGTAAAAAATCCTGGAGACCCTGGAAAGGAGAGGTCAGTCGAGGGGCTGCCTGAGGACTCAGCTGCTCTCGAGCCCTGGGGAGGAACTCTCTTATCAGGGCTTGGAGCCCAGCTGGAGACAATCTGGACCTGACCCTTCTCAAAGTTCATGTCTGTTTGGATGGAGGGCTCTGATTCAGACAAATCTCTGCTTTCAGACAGCCTCTTGGAAGACGGGGCTGCCAGTTGGCTTTGCAAGGCTTTGCTGGATGTCCACTTATGTCTGAAATGTCCCTGTTTCCTTCCCCTCCTCTCCAGCATGCCTGTTTGCATCTGGCTTCCCTTTCAAACTTAGCCCCAGATGTACTGCATTGCAGCTTGGTTCCCTGGATGCTGTTGCAAATGGCAAGAAATTCTGAACAGAATTCCCGAAGGAAGCCATGCTGAAGAAAGAGCTGAGAAAAAGGGAAACCTTGCCACTGCTATTTAATTTTTTCTGAGCCCATACTTCTTGTGTTGCTAGAGTTTCAGAGAAAAAGGAAGTGTGTACAAAGGCTGCCTTGAGCAACAGGGGGATGCTGGCTCAGGCAGTGAAGAGTGAAAAGAAGAAGTAGGCACTGTGGGAGAACTGGTAAAGATGAGGTGGGTAAAAGAGGTGCTTCAGCACCTGGTCTGTGAGCAGTGGGGACTGGACAGCCATTGAAACAGACAGGCTAGGCAGTGCTTGAAGAACAGACACGGAATAAAAGACCTTTGTGAAGAAAAGAAAAAACAGGAGTTTTTTTCACAGTAGGATAATTCTGAAGTGCAAACACAAGGGACAGTGTCCCTGCTTCCAAACATGACCCGACAAATAGCAAAGGAAGAAAGCCAGAGTTCCTGAGTTCTAGTTTTAGTGTGGCACTAACTTCTCCACCAGAGCACCTACTAATTGCAGGTGCTACAGGCAGCTTTCAACAGCGAATGTAAAAACATGGAGTGGGGTCCTCAGAACCAGGAATAAGCAAGTCAGCTTTGACTCAAGGGGATCTAAGAGCATTCAGTGCCTCATATCTCTGGCCAGCTTCTGACCATCTGAAAAATGGAGCATGTCTCACCTGCCACAGACAGTGCTGCGAGGTTAATAATGGCATTTCATGTCTGAAGCCCTGTGACAGAAAGCTGCCACGTAACACCACGCTTTATTCTACCCTACAGCCAAAGTCTCCTCCGCCCAAATAAATATGCATTTGTGTTGCCTGCCTCCCATTTTTAATCTACTAGCAATTCTTACCAGAAAAATAAAAATCTCTGGCCGTATGAATGTGCCAAGAGCTTGGATAATCAGCAGGATTCTAGTCTGTCACTACAGATTTTGGCAGCCTTGTGTCAAGAAAATGAGGCAACCCCATTCCTGGGAACCAGTGCAATGGAAAGAGCTTCCAGCTGATTTGGATTGTTTATTCTAGGTGAAAGTTTGCAACATTCCCATTTGGTTTCACCACTGTGAGCTTTGCCAGGACTTTTTCCCAGGCAAATGAATGTTTTCTTGTTTCTCTGCTTGATCTCCTATTTACAGGCTTAGTTGCTCCATTGCTTTTGTTACTCTGGCAGGTGTTTACTTGGTCAAAAATGGGTTTCATCTTGCGAGACATGCAACTCTTTCGTCTCCTGCTGACTTCAGTTAGACTGAAGGCGAGCATGAGCAAGGGATCTGTAGTCTTGAAGAAGGATAAATTATGCCGAAGAAAAGCCAGAACCTGGGCAGGAATGCATTAAGCATTATTATTACATTTCTATGCAAGTATTTAACCTATTAGTGCTTTCACGGAACAAGGAAATGCGTGGAAAATACTCCTTGCATGGCTCTACAGTGCAGATTAGCCTGGCATGGGTTGTTAGGCGGTACCTGCAGCCTTGCAGAGCTTTGGCCTAAAGAAAGAAGGTCAGACCAGCCTTGTTAAGAGAATTTGAGCCAGCTGTATCCAGGGATTTCTCCCTCAGCTTGAGCCAGGCCTGCATAGGGGCTGAAGTGTACTTCCAGGAACATATTGGTCTGTTTTCAGCTTAAAACAACTGTTTCCTCATTCTCTTTGTTCCTCTCTGTCATTTCTTCTTTCTGCAGCAATATAACCAAGTTCCACTTTGAAATGAATCACTGTTCTAATGCTCATTAAATTAAGGAACTGACCATTCTGGTAAGACTCATGCTGACTAATTGCAGGTGTTGGTTAAATTTCCCCAATAAAACTTCTACAAAATCAAGGCATTCCTAGCTGCCATTCAAATTCTGGGTATCTGAGGAATTTAGAAGATCCAGTTGGGTGATTTTCTAAAGGGAAATCTCTCATAAAAATGTCCCAATCCATTGCAGCCTGTCTGAGAATTTGACCTTTTATTTCCAAATTCACCAGGGTCATTGGCTGGCCAGATCAATGCCAGATCTTCTGACCAGTTCACAGGCTGAGCCATGGTTTACAATATCTGTGTCTCTTAGAAGGAAGCATTGCTGGCATTGCAATGAACAATTAATTCACGTGGTCAGATCAAGCTCTGGGCCCTCTATTAAAGAGCCATGGTTAGGATGTAGATGCTGGAGTTGGGGCACTTCAATCAGACCACATGTAATCCCCAATAATCCAGGTGTCATTGAAAACTCAAATATCATCTGATCCCTGTGACTTTAATCATGACCCAGAAAGTTCTCCACTTTCCTTTTCCCTGTTGTGCTAACAGGGAAAATAATGGACTCAGAAATATCCCTTCTCCAGGACTACACACAGGTTGGGTGGGGGGGGGGGGGGGCATTGACAAAAGGTGGTCTTGTGGTAAATCACAGTGTCAGCCTCCAGAAATAGTTTACGTGAAGCCCTAGTCTGATGAATTTCCTGTGGCAGCTGGGTGACAATTGTGTTCCCCACCTGTGTGATGGGAGTGGTAATTTCTTCATACAATGCTATTGCTTGGCCTGCATTGGAGAGAGGAGTTTGAGGAAACTCTGACACTTCCTGAAAGTTTTCACAAAGTGTGTCACGGGAAGGCTTCAGTCTCCAGGTCCTGCCGTTTAATAATAAACCTGCTGTTTATTTTGTGGAGCTCATTTCCTAGACAGAGTAGCAAGAAGATGTCATGAATACCTGTGAGCTGCACTCACCTTTCCTGTGGTACCTTGTGTCCCAGGTCCCTGGCAAAGGCAGCCCAGCACCATTGGCCCCACTGAGTCTGGGGAAACTGCAGCACTGCTCGTGCTGCAACAAGGCAGAGGCACATCCAGGCACTCCTGGCTTTCTAACACCTGTGCCTCAACCACAAGGCCAAATTAGTACTGAAGGGACCTGTATTTTACTGTCCCCTTCTTCTGCATTAATTAAAACACATCGCAGCACACTTAAGCAATTTAAATGTTTTGGAACAAGCCTCAGGACAGCCAAGGGCGTTCAAAGTGAAGGGAAGACTGGCAGCTTGCCCTCAGCTCGCTGGCTTGCCTGTCTATCACAGGTGCACATCGCTCATGACCAAGCTGCGAGATCTCTGCAGACCCAATGACAGCAGTACAGTTTAGGGAGAGACCTAAAGCTAGAAATCCCTGGTCTCCCTGAGGCTCCATCACATGATCTGGCTGACAGCATCTCTGCTGATCTTTTTTCAATTTACACACTTTTCTTTACACCTCTCCTCTATGAAAAGCTGGTGGGAACTGCTACTGCAAGAGATAACACCAGCACCATGTTGTCTGATGGAAAGCCCTACTAGACCTGAGTTTAGGGTATATACCTTGGTCTTGGGGACTTTTGGGGAGATATTCAAGGCAAGAAAGAGGAAATTCATAGCCCCTGAAACAAAATCCAAGGCTGGTAAAGACTGTGTTTTGCCCTAGAGGTGAAGTTCAGGATATATGTGAACCTTTCTCCAAAGGTCTGTTTGCCTTTCTGTCACCTATCGGTCAACAGCGGGAGGAGGCACCTCAGGTGACCTCCAGAGCAGCTTGTGCACTGTGGACTCCAGGCAGCAGACAGCCGACTACAGTCTAGAATGGAAATGAAGGACTAATTTGCCCAGGGACATTCCCTTTTGTATTTTAAAGTAATGCAAAGTGTCTTTTCACTTTCAGCTCTGGATTTGAGGCCTAAGACGAAGAGTCACTGCCATTAGATCCACATCATCACAATTGTAACATCAAAACAAGCGCTGTATTAAAAATAAACACAAGAGGCATTCACTGACTTGATTAAAATGTATACATATGGGTGAGGTCATTTTAATAAATGCCTTATGCACAGACATCTGCATTTCTTACCATGGCCCTAGGCTTGGAGAAGGAACACTGTACATCCACAACTACCTGCTCTTGTGCAGTTGCATCAGCCCAAGCTCTCTGGCTGCTCAGAACATCTACCACAAGTGTCCTTATCACATCCCTTTGCATTGACCTCCCCTTAACACTCAAAAAGGCCACAAAGAACACAGCCACGGTTTACCACATTAGCTGCACATCTCTGATCTCCATCAGGCCACCATGTCAAGGTCCTCCTTCTCCTCTGTGAATCTTTTGAAGACACATTCTGATGCTGTTTGGAAATAACTCACTGAAAATAGTTCAATTGTCCTGTCTGTGTGCCTAGAAAAGGCTCCACTAGTTAAGGGAAAGTCAACTGGACTTTCCAGAAGGACACAAAAAACTGCAAAGCCAATAATGTCCATATCCACACCGATGAAAATCTTCTGTATGTCACTGGAAAAAAAAAAAAATCCAGGACTGAAAGCCCTGGCCTTGTGTGCCTTCCCTGGTCACCCTGCGTCAAAGCTCCTGCACCTCCCACTATGATCTGCCAAGCTTTACAGCTGGGGTGAAACAGCACCTTCTGCAGCAAGCCCCTAGAGCTGGCAGCAAAGCTGGCACCACAATGGCTTTCCTACATTCTGGGTACCTCCCCAGGAGTGCCAGCTACCCCAGGCTGCAGCTTCCAGTGCATCCAGGCTGTGCTCCAGAGATAGCCCTACTCTGGGAATGGAGGTAGGAGGGATGTTGCCGACTGACTTCAGTCTCTTGGTCATACTGCCATAGATATTCCAGCTGCAGAGTCCCTGTCTGGCTCTGGGGCAACCCTGGGTTATCCCAGCTGTCCCTGTGAGGTTACCAGGGCTTCCCAGTACTGCAGAAAGGGATGCAGCTGAGGGGGGTTTGTCCTCTGACTGAGGTGCCTGCTGCAAACTCAAAAAATTATTTTTGTGCTATTCATTCTCACTGACAGTTCGTATACTGCTGCCCAGAGGAAGCTTCATCCTGCTCCCCCTTCCCTTCAGGCAGAAATAACCACTGCCTGCCACCAAAGAAAATCTCACCTTCCTGGAGAGGGAGGAGGGAAGGTTGTGTTTAATATAGTTTGGAGTCCAGTGGAGCTGTTTACTCACTTTATTTTCTTCCTGATGCCTTAGAGCTGGTTGGAAATGTCTGTGCTTGTGATACTCCTGAATACATTCAGCAACGCCCAGGAAAACAAAGCTGCCAATGGCTTTTGCAAAACGCTGAACCACTGGAGCCACGAGCATGGTGTGAGGGGACAAGAGGACCTGTGCATCACCTTCTTGCAGAAGGTGTCACAGAAGCCCCAGACTGCAGCACAGTGATTACATGCCTGCCCTGAGTGCTGAGGGAACATTTCTGATCGTGATTTGTGCTGCAACAATGATGATGCTCCAGGGCAAGAGGAGCACAGCTGGGGACCCAGGGCAGCCTCCACTGGTGACGTGCTACACAGGGACACCAAATGTGTGCACAGGCAGAAAGCTGCTCAGGGGCACCCATGGCACATGAAGGGGCCATGTGACAAAGCCAGGGGTGCAGCGTGGGTGCTGGAGAGTGGGGCACCCCAGCTCTGCCAGCAGCACCACTCTTCCCACCCAGCTGTGGGATGTGGGTGACAACCAACAGTCTGGGCCAGATCCTGGCCTGATTTCCTTCCTCTGATTCCCACAGTGTTTGCACCAATAGATCTTGTCCTAAAGAGTTTATCCAAAGCCTATTTGCATGTTGGTCCTCCAGACTCAAGCTCACCTTCTCTGCAGGATACACCTTCTTGGAGGCTTTTTATTGGTCTCTGGTATGGGATGAGCCATAAATTAGCCTGGGAACAGCTTGCTTTGCTGTTCCTGTGTATTTTCAACCTCAGTTCCATTTTAATATATGATAATGTAGACAGTACTGTCCCCAGCCAGGATCCAGAAGGAGTGAGATGATTAAAAATAATTCATCTTACACTGAATTAAACAACTGAGAGCCTCAGGAATGGTCCCATTTGAGTTTGGTACAAATCACGGGTGACAATCTGGGTCAGTTTTTATTGGATCTGCACCTTTTTGCCAGCCCTAAATCTGCCAGCCATCACATAGGTTTAATAAGAAGGGACAACAAAGAGGCAAAAAAGGTCAATCTCTATTCGAGAAGGAGGTGGAAGGAGCAGGGTAGACAGGGCAGGGGAAGGTGGCGTGTCCTGGCAAACATGCAGGAGGTGATGTTTCCCCAGGAGAGGGACACACAGCAAATGCCCTGGGTTCTTTGGAAAGCAAACATGCTGCACCTGGAGCCCATTCTGCTGTTTGCTGAGACTCAGCAGCCTGGACCATTTGTGGTTTCCTCTCTGAGTCTTGCCTCTGCCCACAGTGACATACAGAAAGTGAGGGAATGCAGATGAGATGTGCCTGGCACTTTCTGACCAGTTGAGGCACTGGGGACACAGGGCTGCTTTGCCCACCTTCCGCTGGGAAAGTGGCAGCAGGTTCCCCTTCCAGCCGCCTCTGCTGAGCCACAAAACCCTCTGTGCATGCCATCCCCTGTGTCAGGAGGTCTGTGTGCTGCATTCCCCTACCTTGGATTGAACCACCCCACTTCCCCCTCCCGGAAATAACACGAGCAAAAGTGAGAATGACTCATCTGTGCATATGAAGACATGTATATGCACACACACAAACATATCTTACATGTTGAGAGCCTGGGGCAAAAATTTCACCCAGCTCTTGAGCTCCTTGGTTCACATGGTTCTGTGAGGTTTAGTGAAAAAGAATCCTGAAAACAACCAACCAGTAAAATAAAACATCAGAAGAGTTCCAAAATAGTAAAGAATTAGGAAAATTAAAAATCAAATCCTGTTACGATGTGTCTAGCTTGAAAGGAGGCCTTCCTCCTAGTGTCTGTGCATGCATTTTGTCCCCCATGATCTCAAACCAGCATGACTGTTTAGTGAGTGGTGGGCTGGCGTGCTCTGCTTCAAATCCTACTGTGCCATATAAATCCCAACCACTGCTATTTGCCTGGGAACTGGATAGATGGTTTCTTTCCCTGTCTTTGTAAACAGCTCATTTGACTGTCCTGGCCAGTGGTGCTGATAATGGACACTACACACACATGCCTGTGCCTCAGTTTGAGGCTGAGTGAAAACAATCAGGTGACATTTGCCCAGATCATTCTTGAATTCAGCTTTAAACTCTTTCTCTTCCTTAAAGGTCCCTGGAATGGTGCAACATCCCAATGAGGGCTTGTGAAGCTTTGTAGCTGTGTCTCGTGTTTCCTTGTCCCATTTTCCGCTGGGTTGCATGGAATTCAGTGTTGAATGACTGTACCAAGGACATGGAGGCCTAGAATCACAGAACCAATTAGGCTGGCAAAGGCATGCATTTAAGATCATCAAACCCAACCATAAACCCAGCACTGCCAAGCCCACTGCTAAACCATGCTCCTAAGTGCCAAAACTCCATACCTTTTAAGTACCTTTTCAGTTCCCTGTGCCAACCCTGGCCAAACACATCTGAAGGTACACATCCCAATCACAGCTGAGGCCATGTGCAGTTCCCACTTGCAAGCAGTGGAAGGCAACAGAGGTGGACCCTTGGCCACCAAAGAACAACAGTCAACATCAGCGCTCTGTGGTGGGGAGTTCAGCTCTGCTGCCAGCTCTCCTCTCTGCCTTGGCACGTGGCATTGTTACTGATCCAGACCTCCCGCAGCCAGCAGAGCCAAATGTGGCAATATGATGGGTCTTGAAAAGAGGGAAACCTTTTAATTATCCTGCCAGAAAAGGTGAGCTAGTAAATGGGTCCTGCTGCCCAGGGGTTTTGCAGCAGGGAAGAGAAATCAGTCATCCACCACAGTGCTGTTGTGATGGGCTATGACAAACATCCTGAGGCAGCTGTGTCTGGTCACAGAGTCATCAGATGGCATAGCCTAGGAAGAGCAGCTGCTCCCTTTTGTTGGGTCAGAGACCCTTCTCCACAGCAGCCCCCTCAGTGACCATTCGTGCCCTGGCAGTGTGACACGATGCATTTCATCAGCTATTGGGAGGATGTCAAGCTCAGTGACACCCATTCCAGCCAAGCTACATTGTTTAATAAAGAGCACATAATCACAGACATCAGCTGCAGAGGATTAAGGCTGCTTTCCCCCTCCAGTGTATTTTACCTATATCTCTTTTGCTACATTTTCTCTGCATCCTCAGCCTTTCCTCCTCAGGACTGCTCTTGCTGGTTCTCTCACGGAGAGTGGAGTGAGTGTGTGAATGGTACAACTGCAGAGGAAGGAAGTGGTGTTGCTGATTCAATAGAGTGTGCTTTTCCTTCTGAGTCAGTACAGAACAACTGTCTCACTGGGCTCAGAACATATAAGAACAAGAAGTCTGCCTCTGGTGTGTGTGGGCTTGTGTTTTAATCTCTCTGACCGAGAACATGGAAAGGTTGCACAGAAGGGATTTTAATTATCTTGAAAGTTACTAAAGTCCAATTAAAAGTGTAGAGTCATCACAGCAGGCTACCCATCCACTGTATCACTCTGTGGGCCCATTGATGTGATATATCCAAAAATCACAGGGCATGTGCCTGCTTCTAGAAAACAGAATGTGTCAAGAAACAATGTTGTTAAAGGCTGCGATATTTTTGGATCACACAAGATCCTGCCTAGAACTGCAGCTGGACCCCATGAAGATTTGACCAAGAGACAGCAGAGGATGGGGAGAAAATGTGAAGGACAAGGATATAAAGTTATAAAGCTAAATTTCCAGAATTTTCTGCAGTAAGTAGATCAGAGGTAGGAAGCCTGCGAGAAAATCTAAGGTTTGCTGGACCACTCAAGACAAATACTGAAGAAATGGAAATTACACAGCAACTAAATTATGAGTCCAATTCAAACTTCATCCCTCAGGCTATCAGTGTGATATCTGGTTCTAACAAGGAGAGATGATTTGCTAGTACAGTGAAAACTAAAAGAAGAGAAGTTGGAAACAACTCCAGCTTGGGAGGGAAAAGTCACAGCAGTCATATTACCCATGCAGAGGATCCAGTGGCAGCTTCTGAGTGAAGGAGCCAAGACACTTTAAAGAATTGCAGGGGTGCATTCAAATCAGTTCCTGTGTCATGGGTTGGAAAATAGCAAATATCTTGATTAATATTTTTGTTTACAGTATTATATAAAACACGAAACAGCCTCCAATTTCAAAGTTTCATGCACATTTCTCACAGGCCCAGACTGGAGGAAATGCGGGTAGTGTCTTCTTTCATGATACTTTCTATTAAGCTCATTTCACCTCAAAGGTTTGGGTGAGTCTGAGCCCTAAACCAAAAGCAAAACTCAAGCAGGCATAAAGGTAAGGCAATGGAACGTGATCGTCTAAGCCACTGTGAACTGAAACTGCCATGTTATGTACAGTGCAGGTGTCAGAAACACATTGAGCTCACATTGCAGCATCCTGGAGCAGCAAAGGACTCTGGCTTCCAGCTATGAAGGTCTCGTGAGCAGAATAGACTTCTCCAGAAACTGGTGAAAGATGCCCATGCACCACAGGTGATGGTCAGGGAACCTGATCCCAGCTGCTGGGTTACACAGTGCCCTGTATGTGCAACTGTGAGGGGAGGTTAATTCTCTCCTGTGCTCTCCCAGCAGCCTGCTCTTCATGTTATTGCAGTGTTTTTCAATTGGGCAACAAAAAGTCTGCTATGTATGGCTTTGTTTCTGTTATTCCTGGGCAGTGGGCAAGACACAACAGGGATTTTCTTGGGACAGACTTCAGCTCAGTGCCCAGTTCTTGATTTCAGGGTAGGGATCATGGCCTGAAGGATTCCACTGCCATGGATTGACTGCCTGGTAGAGCTCTGTCTCTTTTGAGTACATCTCAAACTTTTATTGTAGAGAGCACTTTTGTGCTAGGGAAAAGAAATTACCAATCTGAGCTTCATGCTGCTTTAAAATAGTCTAGGCCAAGGTTGTCTCAAAAAAAAGAATGTCTCAAGGATACAGCTGCAGACTTCAAACCTGATTCAATAGCTTGCTGTCTTTCTGTAAAGTGCCTTTGGTGCTCTGCAGGAACAATGTGGTGCCTGAAATTAAGTACAACTCTTTGGCAAATATAAATTAGGCTTCAGCTGAAATACACTGCTCCCAAGGCTTTCTTAAAATGAAGCAAGATGGTCCTAGACTTGAAACACATTATATTTATACTCTTACCTTCCCATTCCTTACTCCCCACCGAACTCTCCTCACTTGTTCTGCTCTTAAATCACATTTTGAAACACCAGCCTATGTGTGTGCACAGACACATGAACACAGAGGCAGAGCCCTCAGGAAGGCTGTTCTATTGCAGCACTTCGTATGGTTTCATGATATGAATGTGCTGCTCTGTGTGTTGCTGCCCACAGGCTGCGGCAGGAGCCCTGCAGGTCTGGGATGCAGCCTGGCCAAAAGTCATACTGAGATAGGTGAAACTGCAAAAAGAGAAAGCTGACCACAGCTGCTCCTCTGTGCTGCTGACAGCCACCATCTGGGCAGGCTCTGTGCCCCAGCGCTGCAACTGCCCGAAACCTTGTCTTCACAGGGAGGCCAGTGGTCCCCCAGGTGAGGTGTATTTCAACTCAAAATCTGATGGCAATCCTGTCACTGGTTAAAAAAGCCAGTGTACTGAAAGCAGCATAAACATCCCCCAGACAACAGGCATTTTCTGGATGCTGGTTGGGTAAATCCTTGGGTGCAAGTGGATGATCAGCCCCACTGGGTACGAAGCTCTCCTCATTTAGAGAGTGGCAAGGATGAAACACAGAGGCTGTGTGAGGCTTTGCTGTGGAGAAGGAAGGAAGGAAGGAAGGAAGGAAGGAAGGAAGGAAGGAAGGAA